>NW_023397154.1:455000-647676 GCF_011125445.2 Fundulus heteroclitus
AACAGCTGTTAACTGATCGATTGATCGATTGGTTACTTTGATTGAAAGGTCAGTAGATGAATTAGACTGCTACCTGTGGCTCTCTGTCGATATAGAGACACCATGAGGAGAGTGGAGATGAAGAAGGGACAGAAGACCACCAGGTGGCAGACCAGCATGAACACAAGGTGAGAAGATGAGGCAGGAGTAGGAGATGTAATGAAGGAGGGGCTTGTAGATGGACCTGTTGTTGTAGGTTTAACTGGAGAGACAGTGAAATCTAATCAGGTCAATATTTAGATGACATATTTAGACAAACCAGAAGCAGGTTAACACTCCTCTACCAGGGCTCTGTTAACACGAGATCATCACCACACCAACAGGTTAAAATCAGCCAGAAGGTGGATGGACTTTGAAGGGTCTGGGTGAGATGATCAGGTCCACACTGAAACATCCACCAAGAGAGGATGAATCAAACTTCTGCACTGAGGTCAGAGTTTCTATTCATGGGGCAGTTAACAGGGTCCTCACCTGGCAGGGGTAACCATGGTGACAGCACATCTATGGGGATGATGTTCACCTGTGTGTCTTCCTGATGAGAGGATTTAAAGAACGACTGATCACACTGGCATCAGGCCATGGCTACAACCTGATGGTGTCCACAGCGGGCTGGGAGCGTTCTAATTAAACTGTCATGATGCTTCTGGAAACACGGATACTATTCACAATATACCACTGTTGCCCTGAGTTCAGCTTGTCAGGATTCTGCCTGTTCGCTTCTCTTTTTTCCTCTCAGGTGATTGTAGTTGGCAGGTGGGCATTTCGTCATATCTGGCTGTAAGCACAGCACCACAGATTTAGATTCCCGCATTTACCTTTGTTAAATCTGTTCCTTTCCTTCCACAGTGTTTCGGTCCTGACGTCTCGGTTACTACGGCTGCTCATTCTGTGAGCATAACGTCTCCGTGTACCTCTGAGCCTTTTATAAACACCTTTAACTGCTTTTTGTCACCCAACTGTGTTCTGCATGTGGGCAAAACACCTAAAATCCATGACAGAAGAACACTCCGGCTATGCAGACCCAGCAGACACTTTCGGGAGGCAGCTTTCTGCTCAGCAGGAGCAGTTGCAGGCTCTCAGGTTAACAGTACGCGCTACCCAGGATCAGCTGCAGGGGTTGACAGCTCAACTGGGTCAACTGACAGCTGCGCTAAACTCCGCTTCACAACCACCTGTTTCCACGGCTCTGCCTTCCCATGTCCCTGAGAGCTCTTTTCCAATTCCTGAGAAGTTCTCCGGAGACAGAGGAGGATTTTTATTTTAGTGCTCCCTTGTTTTCAATAGGTCCCCTCGGACATTCGCGTTAGATGAAGCTAAGATTTTGTTTGTTTTACGGCTGCTGTCAGGAAGAGCTCTAAAATGGGCTGAAGCCCGCTTCCCTGACTGCCGAGCGTTTGGTTGCACTTTTGATGTGTTTGTTCGCAAATTTAAAACCGTGTTCGCAGCCAAAGCAGACCCTGAGCAGCAGTCTAGGCATTTGTTAACGCTTAGACAGCAAAGTCTCTGCGTCTCAGACTTTGCGGTCGAGTTCCACATGTATGCGGCCGCCGCTGGCTGGGAAGGGCGAGCACTAAAGGCTGCGTTCTTTCAGGCTTTAGATGAGGCTCTGAAAGACGAGCTGGCTTGCGTGGAAGAGCCCAGTTCTTTCGAGGAACTCGTTTTGCTAGCCGTCCGCCTCAATGCCTGGTTACGGAGTAGGGGCCGGGTTTGGTCGGAGAGGTCCGTACGTCAGTCGACTCCTTTCACACATGGGTTAACACACGCTACTTCATCCTCTCTTCCTAAGCCTATGCAAATCAGACGGGTCCATCTCACTCCAGAACAACGGCAGCAGCGTATGGAGTCAAATCAGTGTCTCTATTGTGCCTTCCGGAGCACTTTGTTAATTCATTCCCGGTACGGCCAAAAGATAGGGTCCGCCGCCTGTAGTGGGGAAGCCGACGGTCCGTAATAAGTTTTCACACCCCACTTCACTTAGTGTCCCTGCGTCACCACGTTTTTGCCTTCGTGCCACTGTTCTCACGACTCTAGACAGTCTTAACCTTTCGACTTTAATTGACTCAGGCTCTGATTTTAATTTAATTGACCAAGAGCTAGTCCTTCAATCCAAGATTGAGACGGTGCCTCTGTCTGTGCCCCTCCAGGTTTCTGCCCTGGATGGAGGACGCTAAACCCAAATTACTCACTAGACCAAGCCTCTGGAGGTGGTAATTTCTGGTAATCACAGGGAACACATTCCGTTTTTTGTTTTTCCTGTAAAGCACTCACCTGTTGTCTTAGGCTTAGTCTAGCTGCAACAGCATAATACTCATCTTAACTGGGCTGAGCGCCGTTTGGTCTGAGCGTCTTGGTCACTGGCTTGTCACTCGCACTGTCTTCAGTCCGCCGTGCCGTCCAGTCATCCGTCGGTTAACCATTGTTAAGAGCGAGGATTCCGTAAACCTCAGTCTAGTTCCTGAGACCTATCACGATTTACGTCAAGTTTTCAGTAAGAGCAAAGCCGCGTCCTAACCGCCACATCGCCCTTATGACTGCGCCATTGACCTTCTGCCTGGTGTCCTGTTGCCGGCCAGCCGCTTGTATAACATCTCTGGGGCGGAGCGCCAGGTCCTCGAGAAGTATATTAGTGAGTCACTTGCTTCAGGGTAAATTCGGCCTTCTTCCTCTCCATTGGGCGGGGGTTTCTTTTTTGTGGGCAAGAAGGACGGTTCCCTCTACCTGTGTATCGACTATCGCGGGTTGAACCAAATCACTGTTAAGAACAGATACCCGCTTCCTTTGTTGTCCTCTGCACTTGAACCGGTCCAAGATGTGGTGGTCTTTACCAAACTAGATCTCCGTAATGCTTATCATTTGGTTTGCATCCGCCAGGGGGATGAGTGGAAGACTGCAATCAAGACCCCTCTGGGGCATTTTGAGTATTTAGTAATGCCTTTTGGGCTGTGTAATGCTCCGTCGGTTTTCCAAGCCCTAGTGAATGATGTCCTACGGGACTTTCTCAATGTTTTTGTTTTTGTTTACCTAGATGACATCCTCATTTACTCCTGAGACCTCGCCCAGCACCAACAGCATGTTCGTCTAGTCCTCCAACGCCTTCTTGAAAACCGCTTGTTTGTTAAGGCCGAGAAATGTGAGTTTCACAAAGCCTCAGTTACTTTCCTCTGCCTGATTTTAGAAGGCGGGCAGGTTAGGTCAGATCTCGACAAGATCAAGGCTGTACTGGATTGGCCAGACCAGACTCTAGGAAGCAACTTCAGGGTTTCCTCGGTTTCGCTAACTTTTGTAGGCATTTCATTAGGGGGTATAGTCAGATCGCAGCTCCCCTACACGCACTTACTTCTACTAAGTCCTGTAATGCCAACTCAGATGAGATGAAACTGCATTCATTCGGGACGTGACAGACTGCATTTCCCATGATGCAATGTGATCAAAATGGCCACCAACTCCCATCATGCAACACGGCCCAAAAATGGCCACTGCCCCTAACAACAGAGCGGAGAGATAACGATGCTACGGAAAAGTTTTATAAGCGATGAACACATGGCGTTCATCCTTCTTCTTGGCGTTCTGCCAGTCAGGGAAGGCACACGGCTGCTCCACTCCTTGGCCCCCCCCCCCCCCCCACTCCACGTGCTCGATAACTCTTTGCTGGACCCGAAGATTACCGGAGCAAACTCATCCCTGTATTTGCTGATACAGATACAGGAGGTCGACTTAAAAAGAAGTGCTTTTTAAATTCCCTCTGATCAAACACTGAGAGCCGTCATCTCCAGGTGATCGAAAAGAGGAACCCGCTTTTGTTTGGCCAAACAAAGCGTCTAACGCCCAGAGAGACGAAGAAAATTCCCCTCCCGTGTCTCGCTGCAGCCCGCGGACATCTGCGTCACCAAGACGCCTTCAGGACGCCGCATTGCTCGGAGCGCTCACGGACCCAGCCGGGACAAGTAAATGTTTTTTTTCCCCTTTTATTTCTTTTTCACCCACAGGGGTGGTTTAGAAGTGCCTGGGCAGGTGTTAGGGATTTAGTTAAATGTTTTTACTCCAAGGTGGAGTGTTTTTAACTGTTGTATATCTTTATGTGTGTGTGCATGCCTTTTTACAAGTTATTTTTGCTGTGTTTGATTTCTGGTTTGTAAGTACCCTGCCGCGGGTCCTTCTTTAACTCTTTTTCCATCTTCTTCCATCTTTTCCCCTCTCTCTTAGCTTTTCTTATCAGCGGATTCAATCTCTTTGTTTGAAACTTAGTTTGCATTTTTCTTTAAACTCACCAGTTAGCCGCTCCCTCTCGAAGCGAGGTATCACCCCCATCAGCGTAAGTGTGGTTACATCATTAGGACCTCCCCTCACGCATCACGCAAGGGTGCAGAGCATATGTTATCATAGTCGCCATTTTGGGAGGGTGTCGAGTAACTGAACTGTGGTTAGCTCAGCTGAACTAAGATTTGCTACCTCTCATTTTAATCCATTTTTTTCTACTTTTATTTCCACATATATCTTGCATGTTTAGTTTAGTAGCGAGTAGAATTCCATGGTTTTTTGAATCAGAGAATTACTGTAACAGGGACTTGCTTTTGGTTCAATAAAAACAACAACTGTGGAATAGTAATTGTTTGTGTTCATTCCAATTCACAGTTGCATGGTTATTCAGAATTCAGAGCTACCTCCTCTCGGAGTAACATTTGATATTAACACAGAGACATTTTCATTGGATTGGTGATAAGGAATAAGGATTTAAACTGCAACATTGGTTGGAGGGGTCCGAGCAGCCCATAATTATTTGGACTGACCACAAGAACCTGGCATATCTACAATCCGCCAGACGCCTCAACCCCCGACAGGCTCGATGGTCCCTCTTCTTTTCACGGTTTAATTTATCCATCCCCTACCGTCCCGGCTCAAGAAGCCTGAAGCCTGACGCTCTGTACCGCTTATATGCCCCACAATGAAGAACCTGCTCCCATCTTACCTCCTACCTGCACTTTTGGTGCCCTTTGCTAAGAATTGGAGGACCTCATAGCCCAAGCCCTGCGAGATGAGCCCGATCCTGGAACCGAACCCCCTGGCCTCTCCTATGTTCCTCGCTCTGTTCGTCCCGAGGTTCTCGGTTGGTGCCATGCCTCCAGGTTTTCCGCCCATCCGGGCATTTCTAGAACCCAGCCCAAAGTTTCTCGTCGTTTCTGGTGGCCCTCCTGCACGAAGGATGTCTGAGAATATGTTGGTGCTTGCCCTGTTTGTGCTTAAAATAAGATGTCGAACAAACCTCCTGCTAGTCTCCTACAACCCCTTCCTGTACCTAAGCGCCCTTGGTCCCACATAGCACTGGATTACATCACCGGTCTCCCATCCTCTCAGGGTATGACAACCATTCTAACGGTCGTAGACCGGTTCTCCAAATCTTGTCATTTGATCTCTCTCAGAAAACTGCCCAACGCCTTCCAGATAGCTCAACTCCTTATAAAACGTGTTTTCAAACTCCACAGTATCCCCTGCAACATCCTCTCTGACCGGGGTCCCCAGTTTGTTTCTTAAGTCTGGAAGCACTTCTGTTCTGTACTCGGTGCCTGTTACAACCTCACCTCTGGATACCATCCTCAGTCAAATGGACAAACTGAACGCATGAATCAACAGCTAGAAACCACTCTTCGATGCCTCACCTCCTCTTCACCCACCGATTGGATCAAGTACTTGCCTTGGGTGGAATACGCCTTGAACTCACACATCTCCACTTCCACCGGTCACTCCGCGTTAAAGATCTCTCTAGGTCATCAGCCTCCACTCCTTCCCACTGATGAGCTCCAAATCCCGGTCACCTCTGTAAATTACCACATACTCCATTGCCATCAGACTTGGAATTCCACCGTCAGTGCCCTCCAACAGACCGCTGAGCAGAACAGAAGGTTTGCTGACCACCGCAGGACTCTAGCTCCACAATACCACCCCGGTCAGAAGGTCTGGTTCTCTTCTAATGACATACTTTCCAATCCCTCTGGTAAGAAGTTATCTCTCCGGTTTACTGGACCATACGAAATTGAAAGAATCATCAGTCCATCTGCTGTTCGTCTCCGTCTGCCCCCCCCATTCTCATGTCCATCCTACCTTCCACATCTCACAGATCAAGCCTGTCCTCCCTAGTGATCCCTGCCCTCAAGCCGAGCCCCCTCCACCCACCCGGGACGATCAAGGACGCCGGATCCGAGGGATCGTGGACTCCCATTGGCGGGGTAAAGGTTACCAATACATCGTCGACTGGGAGGGCCGCGGTCCCGAGGACCAGTCATGGGTGCCCGGTTCCTCCATCCCTTATCCTACCCTGTTGGATTCCTTTTGGGCCTCTTGTCCCTCCGCATCCTCCTCTGGGCCGCCAGGTGGTGACCGTTGAGGGGGGGTGGTGGTGTCAGGATTCTACAGGCTGTGCTGTCTGCGCTGCCTGTTCTCTTCTCTTGTTTCCTCTCAGGTGATCGTAGTTGGCAGGTGGGCATGGCACGCACCTATAGCTCATTTCGGCAGCTCCGGCTCGGAGCTTATAAGCAGGTTGCAGTCAGCTGAAGGATGCTGGAGTGTTAAACCGTTGTGGTACGTATACTGACCACTGTCTCTCAACAGTTTCTGGTTCCTGCGTGATTCATGTTTCCTGTTCTCAGTACTAATTCATGTCTCCAGTTTCCTCGTAGATCGCTTTTTGGCTCTGGATTACTCACCAGTCTCAAGCCTAGTTCCTGAATCCTCGTCGCTCAGATTTTGCTCTGGCAGTTCCCCCCCGCAAGCCCCCTTGGTATTACCAAGCCGGACAAGAGTTCCCTCCTTCTTGGATTCACCCTGGTTCCTTCGGTTGCTCTCTGATACCTGCTTCCCGCTGTGGTTCTGCTGGGGCTCCCTGCCTTTGTTCCACTTGCTGGCTCACTTATCACTCTATCACCTGGTTCCACCAAGAGAAAGAGTTCTACTGAATCCATTCTTCCACTCCACTCCCCCTGGATAGGTTACTCATACCTGGCGGTAAGCACAGCACCACAAATTTAGATTCCCGCATTTGCCTTTGTTAAATCTGTTCCTTTCCTTCCACAGTGTTTCGGTCCCGACGTCTCGGTTACTACAGCTGCTCATTCTGTGAGCATAACATCTGCGTGTACCCCTGAGCATTTAATATACACGTTTAACTGCTTTATGTCTCCGGACTGTGTTCTGCATGTGGGCCAAACACCTAAAAACCATGACACAGCTAAAATAACCTCACCAAGGACCTGAGAGAAACCAGCGGTGTTTAACACAACGAATACCATGATGACATGTAAAGATTGGCTGCACAAATAAATCAGACTGTACTAGAATAGGAAGAAAAGTAAGTTAGATCTTCTGACCAACAATCAGTGCTGCAATTAATCATCAGGAAGGTCAGGACTGAGCACCACGTGTCTTCATGTTAAACTATAGTGAAGCTGCTGACCTGAGACAGAGATCCTGCTGGATGGAGACTCTCCATGAGCGCTGATGCTACACCTGTAGAGGCCTTCATCAGAGCTGGTCACATGGTGGAGGGTCCTGTTACCTGATGATTCATTGCCGATGAATTTATCATCTTTATAGAAAGCAGCTGGGAGGTTGGAGGGAGCGTTCTTTGCCTGACAGCTCAGAGTGACGTTATCTCCCTCCATCACAGGGAGGACAGGACTCTGCAGGATCACTGATCCACCTCAACACAGAGACAAACTACAGCATTTCATCCATTTCCACACAGCTTCATCAACACTAACTCCACAGTCTGATCTTACCAGTGACAGTGAGCTGGATGCTGCTGCTGGCTGCTCCCTCTCTCCACTCACACCAGTAAACTCCACTGTCATGTTTGTCGAGGCTGCTGATGGTGCAGGTAGAACCAGCTGGTTTCTCCCATCCATCTCCACACTGAGTCCTGGTTCCTCTGGTTGTGTTCCTCCTCACAGTCCATCCAGCAGAGCTGTTGTCCTCCTCACAGCTCAGAGACACAGAGTCTCCTCTAAAGAACTGAGATCTGCTGGGACTCACAGTCAGAGCAGCTGGGAGGAAGAAAGCAGGTTAAATAGTTTCTAATTCCTGCAGGAGCGTCTCTGTGGAGTCAGTCAGACTGAAACAGTGACAGAAGCAGTTTCTAACCTTGGTTTGTTGAGCAGCTCAGCAGAGAGATGAGAGCTGCAGAGAAATGACTCTCAGGTTAGTTGGAGCTTTAATCAGCGCTCTGCTGTGGGAAGCAGCAGTGATGGTCTCTCAACATTTCCACACCAACACACATCCAGCAGATGGGACTCACCCAGCAGCCTGTGGACAGATGTTCCCTCCATTCTGCAGCTGGATCAAATGAGACCAGCAGCAGGTTGGCAGACAGTAAAAAGCTCCTCTTCCTCTTTGTGGACCACTACATGTCAGAGGCTCTGAGAGCTTTGCTCTGCAGCTCAGACCAGGAAACTCTCACATACAGGAACAGAGGTGAGAAACCCACAAACTCAGCATCACATAGACACTAAACATCGTCTGGGTTTGTTTCTGTTAAAGGACAAATCTTCAGTTTAATTAAAGTAAGAAGCCGTCTGATAAATAAAGTTCAATGCAGTAAAAGTGATTGTTGTTTCTATTCTGTCATCTTTTTGTTTCAGATTATCTTTTCTGTATCTGAGAGGAAACCAAAGTGCAGAGAGCTCAGCACTGAGTGGAGTTGATGTGAAGCCACAGTTTATTCATTACCTGAAGTCAGATCAGTGGTTAAAGCAGAAAACAGGTGATGGTTCACATAGAAGGTTTCCTCAGAGCAGAGATGAAAGCAGAACACTGAGAACCACAGAGGAGGAGGAGCTGCTGAGCTGATCACAGATCAGATCTCAGATCACCAAGCAGCAGCATGGAGGAAACGTCTCTACTGTGGCTGATCTGTAAGTACACGACTGGTTTTACTCTGCTGTCTCCATGAAGGACAAACCTCCACCTGACCTGAGAGTCATTTCTCTGCAGCTCTGATCTCTCTGCTGAGCTGCACCACAGCTGGTCTGACTGTGAGTCCCAGCAGATCTCAGTTCTTTAAACTAGACTCTGTGTCTCTGAGCTGTGAGGAGGACAACAGCTCTGCTGGATGGACTGTGAGGAGGAACACAACCAGAAGAACCAGGACTCAGTGTGGAGATGGATGGGGGAAACCAGCTGGTTCTACCTGTAACATCAGCAGCCTCTTCATAGAGGACAGTGGAGTTTACTGGTGTGAGTGCAGAGAGGGAGCAGCCAGCAGCAGCATCCAGCTCACTGTCACTGGTAAGATCAGACTGTGGAGTTAGTGTTGATGAAGCTGTGTGGAAATGGATGAAATGCTGTAGTTTGTCTCTGTGTTGAGGTGGATCAGTGATCCTGCAGAGTCCTGTCCTCCCTGTGATGGAGGGAGATGACGTCACTCTGAGCTGTCACACAAAGACCGCTCCCTCCAACCTCCCAGCTGCTTTCTATAAAGATGGCTCCCTCATCAGGACTGAGCCTGCAGGTCACATGACCCTCCACCATGTGACCAGCTCTGATGAAGGCCTCTACAGGTGTAACATCAGCGGTCATGGAGAGTCTCCATCCAGCTGCATCTCTGTCTCAGGTCAGCAGCTTTGCTGTCATGTCAAAACTCACTTATTTCACTTAATCATCTAAACAGGAAGGATTCATTTTACAGTTAAACCTCCAACCTCAGCTCCACCCACCAGTGAAGCTCCACCTTCTACCTCAGCCTCCCTCCAGGTCAGGCTGCTCTGCCACCTGGTGGTCTTCTGTCCGTACTTCATCTCCACTCTAATCCTGGTGTCTCTATATCAGCACAAAGTCTCAGGTAAAACTGAATTATGTGTCTGATTGATTTTATCTAGTGTTAAAAAGTTATCCTCATTTTCTAACTTCCTCTAACAGGAAGTGATGTGCCAGCGTCTCCAGCAATGACTCCACCCATCCAGGCTGAGCAGAGATTGAATGATGTTTATGATCAAGTGACAGAGCATTATTTCTGAATTAAAGTACTTATTTTCTGATCGAAAATATCTTTTGTTTTTAATTGACAAAACACATTTTCATAAAACTCTTCCCAGTTTAACAAGCTCTGTAGAAGATGTAACAGTAGACCCAGGTAATCTTAGCAGAACATTTAGAATGTCTTGGGAAAATGTAGATTTTTTATGTTTACCCTCTACTTATACAGGTTTCTCACTGAGTTCCAAAATCACAAATGAAAATCTTCCATCTCAGTTTTACACAACATTTTAAGACAAAAATTCAGAACTTTATCCTTCTAATTTCTGCAGTGGTTAATTCACTTTTGAATCCACGGTAGTGGATAATTTAAAGTGTTTTAAATTATAACTGAAGCTTACTGGTTTCAGACAAAGTAATAAGAATGTTGTCAAGCCAAAACTCTCAGGGATTTCACAATATAAAGCAAGTCTCTGAAAAAACCCATGACTGTTGATAGAAACATGGCTGTAAGATCTTTGAGTATTTTACTGGTCTGAACACCACAGATGTTCTCCATGTTCTTCATACTGGCTGTGGACCTCCTGTCTGGGAACACTGCCGCAGATCCATGCCTCTCTGATGGAGGGTTGGAATGGATTATTATTGTTGTTTAGATCCTCATTAGCATCAGCAGCATGTTGCATCCGCTATTCTTCCCGGGGTCAGTTTGCATAAAAACACAGATTACATGTACAAACAAATTATATTAAAGATGACATTTTAAAGTAACATTCTCTATTTTTTCCACCTTTAAATAAAAGCACAAAATTTCAAAAATGGAGAAATATTTTAGTTTTCTCTTATATTAAAAAATAATCTGTACTTTTATATAATATGTAGTCTATTTTGCCTTATACTATGTTAATCAAAACGGCAGGCAGCTCCGCTGGTCGCTAAGGCAAAAATTTTGGCGTGGGAAGATTTCAGAGAAGCCATGGTGAAACACTTCTGTTCAGCTTCATGGCGATTCTGGTCCACTATCTGGCATCTCAGGAGGGGGAAGCAGTGCAGTACCAACCTCCTTAATCCCACCAACACGTCTTCCATTGAGGAAGCAGAGCCTGAGGACTCTGGGTCGGGTTCTCACATCTCTGGTGCTGAGGTTGCCGAGGTTGTTAAAAAGCCCCTCGGTGGCAAGGCCCCGGGGGTGGATGAGATTCGCCCTGAGTACCTTAAGGCTCTGGATGTTGTGGGGCTGTGTTGGTTAACGCGGCTCTGCGACATTGCGTGGACATCGGGGGCAGTTCCCCTGGATTGGCAGACTGGGGTGGTGGTCCCCCTAAAGGGGGACCGGAAGGTGTGTTCCAACTACAGGGGAATCACACTCTTAAGCCTCCCTGGTAAGGTCTATTCAGGGGTTCTGGAAAGGAGGGTCCGTCGGATAGTCGAATCTCGGATTCAGGAAGAGCAGTGTGGTTTTCGTCCTGGCCGTGGAACACTGGACCAGCTCTATACCCTCAGCAGGATTCTTGAGGGGGCATGGGAGTTTGCCCAACCAGTCTACATGTGCTTTGTGGATCTGGAGAAGGCATTCCACCGTGTCCCCCGAGGGATCCTGTGGGGGGTACTCTGGGAGTATGGAGTACCGGACCCTTTAATAAGGGCTGTCAGGTCTCTGTACGACCGCTGTCAGAGTCTGGTCCGTATTGCCGGCAGTAAGTCGGACTCGTTTCCGGTGAGAGTTGGACTCCGCCAAGGCTGCCCTTTGTCACCGATTCTGTTCATAACTTTTTTGGACAGAATTTATAGGCGCAGCCAAGGTGTTGAGGGGATCCGTTTTGGTGGCCTTAGGATTGTGTCTCTGCTATTCGTGGATGACGTGGTCCTATTGGCTTCATCAGGGCGTGATCTACAGCTCTCACTGGAGCGGTTCGCAGCCGAGTGCGAAGCGGCCGGGACGAAAATCAGTGCCTCCAAATCCAAGACCATGGTCTTGAACCGGAAAAGGGAAGAGTGCCTTCTCCAGGTTGGGGAGGATGTGCTGCCCCCAGTGGAGGAGTTGAAGTATCTTGGGGTCTTGTTCATGAATGAGGGCAAGATGGAGCGGGAGACAGTGGAGAAGTCCACAACCATCTCCACTGTTTTTGCAGTGTTGAGCTCCAGGGAGAACAACCTGGAGCTCAACGCTGTAAAAACAGTGGAGATGGTTGTGGACTTCAGAAAGAACTCTGCCCCAGCTACCCCCATCACCCTCTGTGACTCCACCATTGACACTGTGGAGTCTTTCCGTTTGCTGGGGACTATCATCTCCCAGAACCTAAAGTGGGAGCTGAACATCAACTCCCTCACCAAGAAAGCCCAGCAGAGGATGGACTTCCTGCGGCAGCTGAATAAATTCAACCTGCCAAGGACAATGATGGTGCAGTTCTACTCCTCCATCATTGAGTCCATCCTCACCTCCTCCATCACCATCTGGTACGCTGGTGCCACCGCTAAGGACCAGAGCAGACTGCAGCGTGTCATCAGGTCTGTGTGTATAGCTTCTGTATATATACCCATTGTATTTTATTTTTTGTCTGCACCATCAACACCAAGTCAAATTCCTTGTAAGTGCAAACCTACTTGGCAATAAACTTGATTCTGATTCTGATATCATAATTATTAGATTAAACAAAAATCTGTTAAGATATCAACGGGATCAGTGGAACGAACTGCTTAACCCAGAACTGCATGTCACACTTAGATAGCACCGGACACAGGGATATGGCACAAATCTACCAGATAACACCCCGGAGGTGACACATTTTCTCTACTGATGAAACAGTTTGGATGTGTACGGCCCTCTATGGGTGTGAACCTAAACTCCTTTATAAAGTTTGTGTGATGAGCAATCGGGGCTTCTTGCCGATCAAGAGCCCATCAGCGCTGATGTGTCTATAACCGTTTCTCTGACTTTAATAGATTAATAAGTTGAAATGTACTTTTCTGTTTCGAGAGTCTTGCATCTAAAGTAATATTTAAGTGGGGGTCACCTGAAGGGTATAAACGAGAGCTGGGTCCACTAGGGTGTTTCACAGCCGACCGAGTGCGGTAGCTCATAACAAAATGGTGTTTCCGCCTCGGACCCAAAAGGCGACGTACCACCATCCGTTGCCGTTTTTCGGCCAGGACGTCATTACTGAAGAAAAACACACAGCTTGCGGCCAAAAATAAGGTAAGGAGATTGCCTTTTAAATATCTCCAGTGTTTTTGCTTCCTGGAAGGGCCGACTTTTTGCATTGCTTGAGGCAGAGAAAGGGT
This sequence comes from Fundulus heteroclitus, assembly GCF_011125445.2. NCBI lineage: Eukaryota > Metazoa > Chordata > Actinopteri > Cyprinodontiformes > Fundulidae > Fundulus > Fundulus heteroclitus. The sequence goes on from NW_023397154.1 coordinate 468,282, forward strand.
TGCAAAGGTGTCCATGAGTACCATCTGATCTCTGCATGGATTACAGGGTTTGTTATTTCCCAGATTGTGTAAGGATCCCACGTCTAAAAGATCGTAATTCTAGCAAGGCGGGTTTTAAAGCCCCTTATTGCATGGAAACGAACATAAAACTCTTCGTTTTCGCAGAATAAAAAAGGCTAGCCTTTTTGAAAAACGTGCGCGTCAAGCCGGCTTAAGGTTTGAAGGCCTAGAGTCATCCTAAATGATTCTGAAAAGGAGCCAGCTGGATAGGGTTTTTGGTTTTAATGGCCGCCATGGGTTCTCTTAAAGAAACTTAAAAGCAGCTAACCCACAGGCAGGGAAAATACACGAAAGAAGGTACGTACAAACAAAGTTTACCAGAGCTTGGCCAGAGGAAGAAAAAAAGGGGGGAACACGGAACCTAAGAGGCGCAACATTGCAAGGAGGACACGTTTTATTGAGGGTGACTGTGGCTTAATGGGTTGAGTAGTCATCTGGCAATCAGAAGGTTGTGGGTTCGATTCCAGCTTCCTCTTGCCATCGACATATGGCAAGGGGAAGCTGGAATCTGGGCAAGGCACTTAACCCCAAATTGCCTACCGAGCTGCGTCTCGGTCTATGGGGAGTGGTGGCCTAGTGGTTAGAGCAGCGCGCTTGCACTCAGAGAAGGATGCAAGTACCTGGTTCGATCCCCAGCGCCTGCACTCTGGGTCCCTGAGCAAGACCCTTAACCCCAGATTGCTCCCTGGGCGCCAGTCATGGCAGCCCACTGCTCCCCAAGGGTGATGGGTTAAATGCAGAGAACAAATTTTGTTGTAATGTTTGTTTCAATAACGATAAAGATGATATTACTATTAAAAGCTTCTTTTTGCCTTGTCGGAAGAGAATGGCTAAAATAACCGTGAAGTGTTAAAAGGTGAAATGGTCCAAAGCGTCGGCGAGATGAAGAGACGTATCCTTGCGGAGCCGAGGCGTGGAGCAGCCGTGGAGTCGAACGGTCACGGCAGTGGGGGGCATGTTTGCCCGCTCACCTTGCTCGTCTGGAATAACAGCGGCGCATTGGATAATAAACAAAAATATATATTTCAGGTATATAAATATATTTCAAATATATATTTCAATATCATTCACCAGTTTGTTCCAGTTTTTTGTACATTCTTTTGGCTTGTGATGCAGAAGAAGCTGCCATGATGGCCAATGCAGAAAGTTCAGCACATAAATTCTGTGGCCACCTCCTTGTTGCTCTGAATAGTTTAATTGTTTTCACAGCAAACTATTTATAGCACTGAGTCATCTTTTAGCTGCAGCCTTTTAGATATAAGACCAATGATTTCTTCTTTTCATTCTTATTCTTCCTTTTGTAGTTCATCTGACTCTTGGTGCTTCTTGACCTGATGACCAGTCACATCTACATTATTTCAATACTGTTTGCAGACATTACATACATGCTTTTTAACTTTTATGTGTAAAATGGAGGCTTTAAACTAATGTTGGCTGGTTGTTGAGGAAGTCCTTCAAAAACAATACAGTAAACGCTGCAGCAGAAAGTTGTTACAGAGAACTTAGAAAATGAGGAAGCTGAAGGATTAAGTTGACACTAACGTCTTAAATAGTCAGTTCCTGCTTTCTACACATTATAAGTTGAGAGGTTTTTATTGATTTTTGTTGCAACAAGTAAAACTTTGTAATTGATCAAATAAATCCCACAGCAGATGATTAACATTAATGAATAAGATCTGGTTTAGTGTATATGTGATGCTGAGTTTGTGGGTTTCTCACCTCTGTTCCTGTATGTGAGAGTTTCCTGGTCTGAGCTGCAGAGCAAAGCTCTCAGAGCCTCTGACATGTAGTGGTCCACAAAGAGGAAGAGGAGCTTTTTACTGTCTGCCAACCTGCTGCTGGTCTCATTTGATCCAGCTGCAGAATGGAGGGAACATCTGTCCACAGGCTGCTGGGTGAGTCCCATCTGCTGGATGTGTGTTGGTGTGGAAATGTTGAGAGACCATCACTGCTGCTTCCCACAGCAGAGCGCTGATTAAAGCTCCAACTAACCTGAGAGTCATTTCTCTGCAGCTCTCATCTCTCTGCTGAGCTGCTCAACAAACCAAGGTTAGAAACTGCTTCTGTCACTGTTTCAGTCTGACTGACTCCACAGAGACGCTCCTGCAGGAATTAGAAACTATTTAACCTGCTTTCTTCCTCCCAGCTGCTCTGACTGTGAGTCCCAGCAGATCTCAGTTCTTTAAAGGAGACTCTGTGTTTCTGAGCTGTGAGGAGGACAACAGCTCTGCTGGATGGACTGTGAGGAGGAACACAACCAGAGAACCAGGACTCAGTGTGGAGATGAATGGGGAAGATCAGCTGGTTCTACCTGCACCATCAGCAGCCTCTACAACATGACAGTGGAGTTTACTGGTGTGAGTGGAGAGAGGGAGCAGCCAGCAGCAGCAGCATCCAGCTCACTGTCACTGGTAAGATCAGACTGTGGAGTTAGTGTTGATGAAGCTGTGTGGAAATGGATGAAATGCTGTAGTTTGTCTCTGTGTTGAGGTGGATCAGTGATCCTGCAGAGTCCTGTCCTCCCTGTGATGGAGGGAGATGACGTCACTCTGAGCTGTCACACAAAGACCGCTCCCTCCAACCTTGAAGCAGTTTTCTATAAAGATGGCTCCCTCATCAGGACCGAGCCTGCAGGTCACATGACCCTCCACCATGTGACCAGCTCTGATGAAGGCCTCTACAGGTGTAGCATCAGCGGTCATGGAGAGTCTCCATCCAGCAGGATCTCTGTCTCAGGTCAGCAGCGTCACTATAGTTTAACATGAAGACACGTGGTGCTCAGTCCTGACCTTCCTGATGATTTATTGCAGCTCTGATTGTTAGTCAGAAGATCTAACTTAGTTTTCTTTGTAGTCGAAGCAGGAAAGGGTCTGAAACTGTGTCAGTTCTGCCTCTGCAGCATTTCTCCTCATTGTACTTCAAGAAAAGACACTTTGACCCTTTTAATCTATAGACTCTGCTGTCTTTCACGTTTAGTGAAATATTTGCTTTCTATTATAATCTGATGTTTACTTTTAAAGCTCGTGGTGTTTGGTCAGTTCTACTTATTCTAGAATCTTATTTTCATAGTCTTTCCGCGGAGGATTTATTTGCCAGACAGCTTGACAGAAAAAGGTTAGTGAACCAAACACATCACACTAAAACCCTTTAAAACATATAATTTACATTCCACACTAACGCCTAAAACATATTACTAAAATCACATTTAGAATTATTATTTCTACAGACTGGAGCCCTGGAGGTGTGCAAATTAGTAAATAACTTTAAAGTGCCATGTGCATGTTCCAGCTTTTCAGACAAGGTGCATGCGTCTACTTATCCAGTAACGAATCAGGTGGTCGTTAAAGGTACATAACTAATTCTAAGCTCTGCCAATGTTTTTGAATCATTCATAGAGAGTTGAGAATCTGCTGCTTAGACAGAAAACTGCAATGACAGAAGTGACAAAGAAATCGTCCTGCACTGGAATGTTATTAGGACAGGAAATGCAGCACCATAACTATTTATCAGCGTCTAAAATGGCGGTGCACCCCCACATCAAGCTGTTAGTAATGTCGGCTGGCTGGAAAGAGTTGTACTGCTGAGAAAGGCTGCCTCATTAATGACTGTCCTATAAACTGCTTAACAAAGTTTTATAAAGTTTTGGTTGCAAAGACCAATTATTTCAATGATTTTGTGAGTGTAAAATGCGGCGCTCTGCATTACATGAATGCTCTATGAAAAGCAGAATATTTTCAGCAGGTCTCACAAAGAAGTACAGCGGCCACAAATGACTGAATGTTTTCATCAGGGATATAATTTTTTTATGTCCGGAATTCAAAAACCTTGACTTTAGTTCTCTTTCTGACGCTGTGGCACAAAAGAGAAGTTTGATGGCTGCTGCAGTTTGGCAAGGGGAAGGAAGGTGGCTTTAGGACATGACGTGCTTTCAGCCATGTGGTATAAAATCAGACTGGAAGTTTAAAGCCACAGGAAACGTGAGAATTTCACAGGCATCAGGGGACTGCCCCTCACAGCAGGGGGCTACCACTATGAATCCAGGCTCTACCCCTCTCATCCTCCTCTTTTGCTGGTGGCCCTCGTGAGAAGTGGTTCACACTGGAGAGACAGCCACCTGGGAACAAATGGGGTTCAAACACCCACGAACATTTGCAGTACCGGCCAGGCTAAGTCTGATTTCTGTGAAACCGACATCATAGAGTCTGTGATTTTTTTTGGATGTTTCCTCAAGTCCATTTTTAACTGTGGAAAAAATGTCTTACCTTCTCTTCTGCTCCTCAGGGGGAAGGTGTAAAAAAATCTTCAAAATCTACTCTGGTTCCTTTCTACTAGGCTTTCCTCTTCTCAATTAACATTAACATCAACATTTGCTTCTTGTCACTCTCAGCCATGTTCAAAGTCTACGGTGAGAGCAGCAGAGATACGATGAACAGCTAACACCGAAGCTAACTTCTACGCTAACCTCTAAGCTAACCGCTAAGCTAACCAGATACACAAAAACTAGAATGCAAATGCGCAGCCTGCAAGCAAAAACTGACAAGGAACAAACACACTCTTTGGTGTTACGTGAGCAGAAGAAATTACTCTAGTTTTTGCTTTAAGATCCATCAAACCATTGTATTAAAAGTAGTTGAAGGATTTAAAATGATATTCATAATCAGATTTTTGGGATCACAAGAACAGACCTTATGAGGACTTCCGGCGGCGCCCCCTGCTGCAGCGGCTGAACACATCTCCGTACCAACTCGCGGACTTTTTGAATAAAAAATGCTGCCAAACTCGCTGGAAACCACTCATCTACCGAGCCGATTAGTGCACGACCGCCAACGCCTGCTGGAATTACTGTCATGCAGTATTTTTGGACTTGTAACCACTTCAACGCTGGATTGCCTACGTGGCTTCGGGGCACTTCGCTCTCAAGACCCAGAGACCGAGGAGGCCGCGGTCACTTCCGGCAACTCGCGCCGGAGCAGAGTGAAGCGGAAGCGGCTGAGCCGGCCAAGGAAGCGCGGCTGTCGCGGAGGGCTAGCAGCTAAGCTAAAGGCTAACCCATTTAGATCGCCGCTTCCATCCATCTTGCTCTCCAACGTCTGCTCACTGGACAACAAAACGGACCATCTACAACTCGAGCTCTCTGCAAAGAGGGAGTTTAGAGACTGTTGCGCTCTCATCCTGACAGAATCATGGCTTTGATCATCAACACCTGATAGCGGCGTTAGCCTAGAGGGGCTAGCCACCTTCCGCGCGGATCGATGTAAACATCGAAGCGGTAAGGCCCGAGGGGGCGGACTCTGTATTTACATCAACAACAACTGGTGTAAAAATGCTAGAATAGTCACAAGCTTTTGCTCTCCGGACATAGAGCTACTGATTATCAGCTGCAGACCCTTTTACCTGCCTAGAGAGTTTACTGTTGTTATCATCACAGCGGTCAAAGTCCCTCCAAGCGCTAATACAAAGGAGGCTATGAGCGTTCTCTATCAGAAAATCTCCGAGCTGCAATCTACACACACAGAGGGTGTCTCATCATTGCAGGGATTTTAACAAGGCAAATATGAAAACTGTTCTCCCTAATTTTTACCAACATGTGGATTTTGCAACTCGGGGAGAGAACACTCTAGACTTAGTTTACACAAACATAAAAGGAGCATTCAGAGCAGCCCCACGCCCCCACCTGGGCTCGTCAGATCATCTCACTGTGATGCTAACCCCTGCATACAGGCCCCTGCTGATCAGAGATAAACCTACAGTGAGGCAGGTGAGAGCTTGGACTGAGGGAGCAATGGAGGCGCTCCAGGACTGTTTAGAGTGAAGCGGAGCAAAGTAACTGCTGCATACAGTAACTGCTTATCTTGTTTTGATTGCTCTTGTGTTTTCACGGTAACTCTGTGAAGTTTTGTCCTCTCTAACGAGGTCGTCCTCATAGAGTTTTAGTGTTTATTTCGTGTTGTCTTTGTCATGCCGCGCTCACCGGGACACGCTCCCTTTGTTTATACCGGAGTACAGCTGAGAGCGCTAATGCCGACCGGCGTTGTAGCCAGACCAGCTGAAATACCACCCGAACTCTGGAGGAAAATATGCTGAGGTTGCAGAGGAGTAAAGCAACATCGGGGGATGAAAGGAGGGTCGAGACGGGACGGACTTATTGAAAGGAGAAGATTCAAGCGGTGTCTCCCCTCTGTTGTTATGGGAAATGTGCACTCTTTAAACAACAAGATGGACGAGCTAACTGCGCTAACGCAGAGCCAACCGGAATACCGTGAGTGCGGTCTGATGTGTTTCACCAAGACATGGCTGCACAAGGAAATAACGGACCAGATTGTCTCTGTGGAGGGCTTTCACACCGTCTGGGCCGACCGGGACGCTAAGAGCGGTAAACGGAAAGGAGGTGGCCATTCTAGTAAACAGCAGATGGTGTTACCCTGGGCACATCACCATTAAAGAACATCTCTGTAGTCCGGATGTTTAACTGCTGGCCGTTGGACTCCGTCCTTACAAGCTGCCTAGAAAAATCCCACATGTCATCGCCGCTGTCCTGTACATCCCTCCCTCTGCAAATCCAACATCTGCCTGCAACATCATACACTCCTCCATCTCCAAACGACAGACCCAACATCCTAATGCCCTCATCATCATATCAAGAGACTTTAACCATGTCACCATGAACAAAGTTCTGCCGACCTTCAAACAGTATGTGAGCTGCCCTACCAGAGAGAAGAGGACCCTGGACCTGATTTATGCCAACATTAAAGATGCATACATCTCCACTTTTCTCCCTCCTCTGGGCAGGTCAGATCACGACCTGGTTCACCTCAAACCCTGTTATGTTCCTCTGGTGAAGAAGAAGCCTACTACCACAAGGACTGTGAGGAGGTGGTCGGAGGAGGCTTATGAGGCACTGCAGGCCTGCTTTGAGGTGACTGACTGGCCTGCACTCTGTGAGCCCCACGGGGAGGACATCGACGGGCTCACAGAGTGCATCACGGACTATGTCAACTTCTGTGTGGACTGCAATGTTCCAGTTCAGAGTGTCACCTGTTATGCCAACAATAAACCATGGATCACCAAAGAAATAAAGGCCATTCTGAATGAGAAGAAGAGGGCGTTCAGAGATAGCAACCGTGAGGAGGTGAGGGGAGTGCAGGGGGTACTAAAGCGTAAAATCAAGGAGGCTATGGACAAATACAGGAGGAAGCTGGAGAATAAACTCCAGGCCAAAAACATGAGGAATGTGTGGAGTGGGATGAGAGCCATCACAGGGTTCCAGAAGTCTAGTGGTGGTGTGGTGTTGGAAGGTCGCATGGACCGGGCCAATGAACTGAACTTATTTTTTAATAGGTTTGATACTGCGGCCCATCCCCCACAACTCTCTGCTGCTGGCTTCCCTACAATGACCACTCCACCTTCCCCCACTCCTCCTCCTTACAGACCCCCTGTCTGCTCCTCATCACCTCAATCCACATCCACCGACTCCACCCCTCCCCCTGTTATGGGAGTTCTTGGTGGAACTCTAAACAATAGTAACTGAGTTCCCATCTTTACTAAAGGACGAGACGGTGGTAATGACGTTCCAGCACTTTTATTGAGAAACAGAGCAGAGATCACATAGACGGATAGTAATCGCACCCCACGGTTCCATTGCAGTCTCAGTCTGCCCTGTCTCTGCCTGCCTCGCTTTTCGGGCTTCCCCTAATACTGCACAGTGGCCTTGGTTTGAGACATAACAAAGACAGTCTATCATAGACAATAATCATTCTACGCAGCATTCAGCCTTGCACTCAGCAAACAGTGGATCTTATACACAGCCATCATGTCTCCAGGCCTCCTATGTCCGAGTGGTGTGAGGCCATAGTGACTTCAGAATAATAATTCTTATAACACCCCCCTGCTCACGTCTTCCACAACCTGAGGACCTCACCCCTCCCCCTACTGTTACCACTCCTGACATAGTGAGAAGACAGCTAACCAGACTGGACTCCGGCAAAGCTGCAGGCCCTGATGGTGTATTCCCCAGGGTGCTCAAAGCTTGTGCCTACCAGCTGTGTGGAGTACTTTGCCTAGTCTTCAGCCTGAGCATGCTCCTCCAGAGAGTTCCCGTGCTCTGCCACCTTCAGAAGTTTTCTGATGACTCAGCATTAGTTGGCTGCATTGAAAGGGGCGATGAGAGTGAATATAGGACAGTGCAGTTTATTGTGATTTTTCAAGCTGTATGCAAGCAAAATTTTGTTCTGTACGCACTCTGTGCATAGAAAATGACAAATAAAGTTGTCTAAGTCTAAGTGGTGGGCAGCTTTGTCACTTGGAGTGAGCTGAACCATCTGCAGCTCAACGTGACAAAGACTAAGGAGTTAATAGTGGATCTGAGGAGGACAAAAACACCTGTGACCCCTGTTTCTATCTAGGGGGTCCCTGTAGACATTGTGGAGGAGTATAAGTACCTTGGAGTGTACTTTAACAGTAAGCTGGACTGGACTAGAAACACCGAGGCGGTCTACAAAAAGGGCCAAAGCCAACTCTTCTTCCTGAGGAGGCTGAGGTCCTTTAACATCTGTGAGACGATGCTGAGGATGTTTTATGAGTCTGTTGTTGCCGGCACGCTCTTCTTCGCTGTCGCATGCTGGGGCAGCGGGCTGTGGGCTGCCGACAACAACAGACTGAACAAACTGATCAGGAGGGCGGGGGATGTTGTGGGGGAGGAGCTGGACACTCTGACGGCAGTGGCAGAGAGGAGGATGCTGTCCAGGCTCCAGTCCATCTTGGACAATGTCTCACATCCTCTCCATGACACACTGGCCCAGCAGAGGAGCTCTTTTAGCAGAAGACTCCTCTTACCCAGATGCACCACCGAGCGCCACAGGATATCATTCCTGCCTGTGGCTATCAATCTCTACAACGCCTCCCTCAGTTATCCTAACACCCCCCTCTGTAACTGTCATTTATGCATTCTTTGCACTGTTCATGCTCAAATCACTCTGACTTTACTTGAATTTATAGTTATATATATATATATATATATATATATATATATATATATATATATATATATATATATATATATATATATATATTGACTTATATATATATAAATATATAATATTACCTTGTGTGGAATGTTGTAAAAATATATATAACAATGTGTGTATTCTGGAGCATGTAACAAAATTAATTTCCCTCTGGGATTATTAAAATATGTCTGATTCTGATTCTAATTCTTCCTCCCAGCTGCTCTGACTGTGAGTCCCAGCAGATCTCAGTTCTTTGAAGGAGTCTTTGTGTCTCTGAGCTGTGAGGAGGACAACAGCTCTGCTGGATGGACTGTGAGGAGGAACACAACCAGAAGAACCAGGACTCAGTGTGGAGATGGATGGGGAGAAGCTGCTGGTTCTACCTGTACCATCGACTACCTTCTTCAACCAGACACTGGAGTTTACTGGTGTGAGTCCAGAGGGGGAGCAGCCAGCAGCAGCATCCAGCTCACTGTCACTGGTAAGATCAGACTGTGGAGTTAGTGTTGATGAAGCTGTGTGGAAATGGATGAAATGCTGTAGTTTGTCTCTGTGTTGAGGTGGATCAGTGATCCTGCAGAGTCCTGTCCTCCCTGTGATGGAGGGAGATAACGTCACTCTGAGCTGTCACAGAAATACTGCTCCCTCCAACCTTGAAGCTGCTTTCTATAAAGATGGCTCCCTCATCAGGATTGAGCCTGCAGGTCACATGACCCTCCACCATGTGACCAGCTCTGATGAAGGCCTCTACATGTGTTACATCAGAGGTCATGGAGAGTCTCCATCCAGCAGGATCTCTGTCTCAGGTCAGGAGCTTCACTATAGTTTAACATGAAGACACGTGGTGCTCAGTCCTGACCTTCCTGATGATTTATTGCAGCTCTGATTGTTGGTCAGAAGATCTAACTTAGTTTTCTTTGTAGTTAAATGCAGGAAAGAGTCTGAAACTGTGTCAGTTTGCTTCTGGAGCATTTCTTCTCATTGTTCTTCAACAAAAGGCACCTTTGACCCTTTTTATCTAGACTCTGCCGTCTTTGACATTTAGTGAAATATTTGTTTTGAATTAAAATCAGATGTCTACTTTTAAAGCTGATGGTGTTTGGTCAGTCCTTTTTATTCTAGCAGCTTATTTTCATAGTCTTGCTGTGGAGGAGGAAACACCATCAGTATTTTCATCAGCAGTCTGAGAGGATGAAGGTTAAAGGCATGTTCTCTGCAGAGTTCTGTGCACCACTGAACATGTCATCCTGTAGACCTTTAACCCAGCTCAGTGCTCCTTCTGGATACCTCGGTGTGTGCCGTCTGAAGGAATCATCCACATTAGATACACATTTGTTTAATAATATGAGTTGATCAAACTGAGGGTTTGGAGCTTTAAATTTATTGTTATGATTCTCAGTGAACGTTCTTGTCTGCAAAGTGTGGATCAGTATAAGGTCTGTGGAGGGGTGTCAGCATCAAACATGGCTGCAGTAAATGAACAATGTTGGGAGACTTGCAAGTATGAAATGTTTTATTAGAACTTCTGATGGTTTAAATCTTCCTAAACCAAAAAACTGTTTTGGTGAACATCATCCTGCAGTTTTTCCACACATCATCTTGAGAGAATTACCTTGTTATCAACTCAGAGTGTGAACAGCAGTTAGCATCACAACATCTTCTATCTAGAACCAGCTCTACTTGGTTCTAAAGTAATTCCCAGATTCTAGATCTTATCTCTGAGACATATTGGACAAAGCATCACAGCTGTTGTGAACTTTGACATTTCTTCATGTGCATCGAGGAACCCAGTGTGGACCTGATCATCTCACCCAGACCCTTCAAAGTCCATCCACCTTCTGGTTGATTTAAACATGTTGATGTAGTGATGATCTTGTGTTAACAGAACCCTGGTAGAGGATTGTTAACCTGTTTCTGGTTTGTCTAGATATATAATCTAAATATTGACCTGATTAGATTTCACTGTCTCTGCAGAAAAACCTACAACCACATCTTCTCACCTTGTGTCCATGCTGGTCTGCCACCTGGTGGTCTTCTGTCCCTTCTTCATCTACACTCTCCTCATGGTGTCTCTATATCAACAGAAAGCCACAGGTAGCAGTCTGATTCATCTACTGATCGATCAATCAATCAATCAATCAACCAATCAATCAATCAATCAATCAATCAACAGCTGTTAGAGAAAAATCTCCCCATGTTGATAACATTTCTCCATCTCCTTCCTTCCTAACCTTCTCTTACATCAGTAACTGGCCTGCATGTTGCCATGGTGATGACTCCACCCACCAAGGCTGATCAGGGATTGGACGAGGACTATGATGATGTCACCACAGAGCATCACTTCTGAACTGATCATCTCATCACTCTTCTCCTCCTGGCTGTTTTCTTCTTCTCCCAGTCTGGAAAACATCTGAACTCATAATAACGACTTCCTGAGATCACCAACATTTACTGACTGGGAAGAAGTGACCGTCTGAACTGGACTTTATTGGATCAGACAGGTGTTCTCAAACTTCGGAATTGTTGCAGTTGCCTATGAGTCCAACAAGAGGATTTTTCACTGACTAGGGTGTTATGTAACTGTATGTCTGCTGGTTCTGTGTGAGGTAGAAAGGGGAAATATCATTTAGAATCCACTTCTTTTACTTGTATATAGATTTTGTTGAGCATTTGGAATCTCTAGGAGTGCAGAAAAGTTGAATATAGTCTTTCTGAGAGCTGTGTTGATATCTTTATATTCTGTTTGAGTCAGATTTTTCACTCCATTCAACTTTCTTTCTTCTTTATTACGTTTATTGAACATTTAAATCACAGTATTTGCTACGGAGCTGATAAACAAGGTCATCCAACCAATTTCATGAGTCCACCGTTTTTGTTTCTCTCTGCGATTTTGTAGCCCAACATGAAGGACGCCGAAGCTTCACGTTGTTACCTGACAATGTTTGGTTGTTGGGTATATTAACCCACACAGTCCATTACACCATCCACCAGCATATTACAGCAATGGCTCAAAGGGGTGGAGTCGAATGCTCCGTGACCTGGAGGGGGAGGGTTGATAGGTGCCTCCTTTAGATTTAAAGGAGCATAGCGCAGCCCTGCGACAGACTGGCGACCTGTCCAGGGTGTACCTAGCCTCTCACCCAGTGAACACTGGAGATAGGCACCAGCACCCCTCGCGACCCCATGGGGAATAAGCGAGCAAGAAAATGGATGGATGGATGGATGGATGGATAGAGCATTGCGCAAGTTCCACTGTTTTTGCAGTAGTCTGCCCCCTCTGGTGACAAGTTGAAATGACACCAGAGTTGTGCACGTGCATGAGAGACAAAGACAAGCATCTGCTACTGTGTAGGCCCTTTTGTTTATAAGATTAATGTCATCTGACGTAAGAAATGTATAAATGTTGGAAGTAGCCTGTGTTCTCTCGTTAACGCATCAATTATAGCAGAGACTCTATAAAGTAGCCAGAGAAACGATAGTGTGGAGCCCATCACACCGATGCCACGCCCAGAGAATACAACAAGAATCACTTTCTCATGAACTGACTAATCCAGCCTATAAAGGCGACTGCGGTAAATAGAGGATAATTCATTTTATATGTCAGGCAATTGTAGGAGCGTGTTTGGGGAAGAATGTAAATAATATTTAACTTCAGGCACCTTCAAAGAGACAGCACTAAAACGAGTTTATGTCAGAGGACCCTCAGAACAGGGAGAAAACAGGAGCTGTGGGGAAACAATGAGAAATTCAGACCAAAGCATTGCAGTTCCACTCTATATAGAGAACTGATTGACTTCAATGTAAAAACAGGAAGCCCTTAAAAAGCATGTTGTCCTTTTAAAGCATCTTCAGATAACATTTGAAAACACATTGTTTAAACTGATGATGAATTTTGCTCTCTAAGCTTATATATTTCACTCTGAACTTTACTTATTTAATGCACTATTTTTTCCAAATATCTTTTGTGACAACATTCACATCTCAGTTAAACATAATGACCTAGAGGGCCATAAAAGACCAACATTGTTCAAGTGACAGTTCAGGTGGAGCTGATGTAGAAGGTCACAGTGTAGATCTGATGGAGTAAAGCTACACTAGGCAACCATAGTAAAGATCTACAGAGGTCCATGGAGTCTATTCTCTGTTTTAGCTTTTTTTAAATCCACATCTAGTTGGTGGGAGTTATGGACTTAAGTTTGTTTACCAGCTGCCAAGAAAGAGAAGGAGACGTAGTTACAAAGAAGCTGTTATATTTACTATTTACTATTACAGCCCAGTTAGAACAGAGACCTAAAGATCCAATCAGCCAATCTTCAACCAATGAGTTTCAATAAATAAAAATTGACACATCCTTCTCTTGTTGATAATACATAATGTTCAGCTGTCAGATGAATAGAAGGCCAGACAATAATGTTCCTCTCGCTGTGGCTGTCCTTCAAACACTGTTTATATGTGAGCATCCAGTATGTGCATCTCTACTTTCTTCAGATCGCCTCAGCTGAGGCTTCAGATAGAGGCCGCAGATGTTTAGGGGAGATTTCAGAAGAGGAACCGTTTATATAGTATTACTTTAATAACACTGTTTTAATCTGTTTGGGTTGGTCTGACAAAAAGAGGAAACTAGCGTTCAAGTCTTCAACCAACAGGAAGGAGTCAAGAAATTCTAGAGATGTTTTATTCAGCGTTACAGAAAACTTTGTGGCTGATTTAAAAAGAGGTCGTGGTGGTCCACAAAGAGGAAGAGGAGCTTTTTACTTGCCAGCAGCAAGAGCATTGTTCTCATGCAGGGCAAAGGGACAGATGCTTGAGCATTGGCAGTCTATCACTATGTGTATTTTATTTATTATCAATTTATATGATAATTAGTAGACTAAACAAAAATCAATTCACCAATTTGTTCTGTTTTCTGCATTCTTTTGGCTTGTGATGCAGAAGAAGCTGCCATGATGGCCAATGCAGAAAGTTCAACACATAAATTCTGTGGCCACCTCCTTGTTGCTCTGAATAGGGTAGTTCACGCGTGACGTCAGCGCTACATCCGGGTCCTGCTGGTAGGCAAAAACAGTACTGTTCTCGTCTACTACATGACAAAACGGGTGATTTAGAGCGTACTTTTACTTCGTTTATTTTTGGAATCTAAACAATGCCTACGACTTGTTGTGCTCCCGGTTGCACAGAGAGGCATTCCAAATCGTTGAATGTACGTTTCTGTCGTTTACCGAAGGAGGAAGGAAGAAAAAAGAAATGGATATTTTCAATGAAAAGAGCGCAGGCAGACACTCCCAATGGACTGGGGGAGCGATCATACTACGACAGAATTTGCAGTCTACACTTCATCTCCGGTAAATACAACTTAATTCTGCTCTAGTCATTGTTCTACTTAAATAGCGGCGGAGGGGAGGTGGCAATCGCTACACGGGCCGGAGAAGCGGTGGCAGCAGCGGCTGCTCCGCCCGTTCACGGGCTGCGGCAGACACTCCGGCCCGTAAACACTACACGGGCCGGAGAAGCCGCTGCTGCAGCAGCGGCTATAGCTGTAGCTGCTAGCAGCTGTAGCCGCTGCTGCTAGCAGCTACAGCTGTAGCCGCTGCTGCTAGCAGCTACAGCTACAGCAGCTGCTGCTGCTATTACGCCCCCTTTTACGGGCGCTAGTATTTCTGTGTTTACGCTGCAATGTCGCCGACACCGCCACCCATTTTAACAAGACAAAAACACCTAAATAATCCGTAGTGAAATTTTTTTTTTTAACCTACCGGGCCTCTGCTGAGACGCGGCCTGTGTCTGACGCCGCTTTGTGCTGTTGCACAAACATGTGTGAACAACATCCATCCATCCATCCATTTTCTGACCCTCTTAATCCCTCATGGCGTCGCGGGCGTTGCTGGAGCCTTTTTCCTGATATAAAATAACTGTAGCCGTCCAGTGGTTTCAGGGGCTTTCGTGCTCTCTCGTGTGTACTGGCCTGCGTGTTTATAAGGCAGCTGTATATGTCGGGACACTTGGCCAGCATTTCACAGACTCGCTCCGTCCCTTCAGGCTTTTGCTTTGTGGATCTGGTAATCTGATACCATCAACCATCAACTTACTCTTAAAACGATCTTGTAGTACGTTATCTAAAGAAGAAAAATACATGGAGAACTCGTCAGTTTCTCTGTTTGCGTCCGCCATTGTATTCGCCTTTTGCCTACCAGTCCGGCGCGCATGCGCGAAAAACCCGCATCAAAACAATAACAATGAACTGGTCTATAGTTTAATTGTTTTCACAGCAAACTATTTATAGCACTGAGTCATCTTTTAGCTGCAGCCTGTTAGATATAAAACCAATGACTTTTTCTTTTTTTTCTTCTTCTTCCTTATGTAGTTCATCTCCTTCGTGCTTCTTGACCTGGTGACCAGTCACATCTACATTATTTCAATACTGTTTTACTTTTATGTGTATAATGGAGGCTTTAAATTAATGTTGGCAGGTTACTGAGGAACTCCTTCAACAACATTACAGTAAACGTTGCAGCAGAAAGTTGTTACAGAGAACTTAAAAAACGAGGAAGCTGACGGTTTAAGTTGACACTAACGACTTAAATAGTCAGTTCCTGCTTTCTACATCAAGATTAATGAATAAGATCTGGTTTAGTGTCTGTGTGATGCTGAGTTTGTGGGTTTCTCACCTCTGTTCCTGTATGTGAGAGTTTCCTGGTCTGAGCTGCAGAGCAAAGCTCTCAGAGCCTCTGACATGTAGTGGTCCACAAAGAGGAAGAGGAGCTTTTTACTGTCTGCCAACCTGCTGCTGGTCTCATTTGATCCAGCTGCAGAATGGAGGGAACATCTGTCCACAGGCTGCTGGGTGAGTCCCATCTGCTGGATGTGTGTTGGTGTGGAAATGTTGAGAGACCATCACTGCTGCTTCCCACAGCAGAGCGCTGATTAAAGCTCCAACTAACCTGAGAGTCATTTCTCTGCAGCTCTCATCTCTCTGCTGAGCTGCTCAACAAACCAAGGTTAGAAACTGCTTCTGTCACTGTTTCAGTCTGACTGACTCCACAGAGACGCTCCTGCAGGAATTAGAAACTATTTAACCTGCTTTCTTCCTCCCAGCTGCTCCGACTGTGAGTCCCAGCAGATCTCAGATGTTTAAAACACGGTTTGCGTTACTCATGTGTATCAATTATGTAGAAAAGCATCCATGGGGGGAGGGAGGGGGTTTATTAGGTATTTAGGGGGGGGGGGGGCTCTGGCCGGGTGGCTCGTGCGGGTCGTGTTGGCCCGCCCTCTTGGGGGGGCCCGGTCCGGGGGGCGTCTGGTCTGGGGCCGGGGCCGGGGGTCGGGCACAAGCAGTCGTATAGTCGATTTGGGGTGACCCCCCCCCCCCTTTGGTCAGTGTTGGATGTGAGTGTTATGTGGGAATGTGTGTACAGCGTCTTTTTTTTTTCTCTGTGTGTGGTGAGTGGGGCACAAGGGAGGGATGGGGTGAATGAGTTTTTTTTTTTTTCTCCAGGTATGGGTGTGGTCCGCTCCCTCTCCCAAGAACATCTCAAGTCTCCAATAGGTGCGGAGCCCATCCCCCCACGTCCTGCCCTCCTCCACTTCGTTGGCGGGCGCCTTGGCCCCCTGGCGCATTGGTTGGCTTCGGGTTTGGGGCGGGTTCCCGGGCGTGCGCCGGCCCGCTCCCGGCGGCCTCTTCGCGGGGCCTGGCCCCCCGGGGGGCGGCCGGGGCCCTCGTCGCGGGGGCGGGGCGCCCCTGGGGCCTCTGGCCCTCAGGGCCCATGGCCGGAACCACTTCAGCGGGGCTAGCTGCCGGCGGAGCCCACGGGCTCGTCTCCGCGGCTCTTGAGGGCGTCGGCATTGCGGTGGCTGGGGGATTTCCTCGGGGTCGTCTCTGCTCCTTCCTTGGGGGGGGGGTTGCAGATATCCTGTGTCGGCCCCTCCTGGGCGAGCCTGCTTTAGGGACCCCTTTGGGAGTCCGGGGTTACGGGTCCCCTGACGCCTGCCTCTGTGCTCGGGGAAGGTGGGTCTTCGGTTCTCCACAATCACTATCAAGCTATTTCTGGATAATTTTCACCTAAACTAGTGCACTTTCACATCTCCCACTGGTGCTGGGTCCCAGGTATTAAGTGTTCACTTATATACAGTAATCTTATAATTTATTTATTTATGTTTTTTCACTTTCTTTTTTCAAATATCACATTACACATGTCAGCTTACATAATAATATATATGATTTAGCAATGGCATCTAGGTGTTATTCGAGTGTATCTGTTGCTTTATGTCTGTTGGTTGTGCTGTTCTTTTTGTGTCTCTTTCCAGGTGATGGAGCAGACAGAGGACGTTTTATCATTCTCTCCCTTTTATCTCCTCTTTCTTTCACCTCTACTCTTTTTTTTCTTTTCTTTCACTTTTTGTTCTTCCTTTACTCTCCCATTGTCATGTCCATATAACTTGAAATTCTCCTTGCAGGAATCATAATAAAGCTATTTACAAGCATAAATCAAGTGGAGCACTATGGCGAATGCTGTTTGCTCCACTTGTAAAAGCAAAATCTGTCGAGCTCTATCTGGCATTAAGACATACATTCCTATTGCCATATTGCTAGACAGGACACTGGGAAAAAAAAAAAAAAAAAAGAAAAGAAAAAAAGAAAAGCATCCAATTAACTTGTGAAAATTTGGCAGCACCTGCTTAACTTTATTCCAATAAGGTACTTATAAAGAGATACGTCACGCCAGTGACGTGCGGTAGGGTTCATAGCTGGTAAGGCACTAACGTCATCAGAGTCAGATTTACAAATATATACACTCTACAGGGTAGACTACTTGCAAAGTGCTGAAGGAGACTGATTGAACCGAATCAATTCACCAAGATACATGGAACAATATTGATTCTTTGATGAAACACACATTTCAACATGCATAATTATCGCTGTCTTACCTCTACTTATAAATTAGTCCATGCAGCGCTCTTTCTGAACAAAATTATCGGTCATTTTCTGGTAAAAGTCTTCTTTATCTTCTTCAGATTTAAAAGTCTCTCAGTCTCAGTGGAGCTCACTGCCAGGGAGGAAAGCCTTCCTTCATCAGTCCTGTTCCAGCTGTATGTTTAGAGTCTTTTTAGTGCTTTACTTGTTTAGCAAAACTCGCTAATAATAAAGCCATAACTTGCTGTCACTCTACAGTTTTAGGATCAGGAGCGGTGCTCCTTGAGCTCCCCCTGCCTAGAGGCCAAGGAACTGTTGGCCTCACCTACAACCAGTTCTTTGGCTTTTATGATCATCCAGCAGCACGAAAACATGTTATCTGCACACAGTTTGATGACCAAAACACAATTCGTAATCCACATACATTAAATTATGGAAAATCAGTTCATATCTGTTTGAACAATTGAATTTATGATCTAGAGACAGGAAGATGCGTTCACAGAATGGAACCCAGCGCAGTTAACATGGGATTGCGCAATCTCAGGCGAGGCCAAGCTCTCATGCAGGGAAAAGGGACAGAGCCTTGAGCATTGGCAGTCTATCTCTCAGTGTATTTTAATTATTATCAATATATATGATAATTAGTAGACTACACAAAAATCAATTCACCAATTTGTTCCAGTTTTTCCACATTCTTTTGGCTTGTGATGCAGAAGAAGCTGCCATGATGGCCAATGCAGAACGTTCAACACATAAATTCTGTGGCCACCTCCTTGTTGCTCTGAATAGTTTAATTGTTTTCACAGCAAATTATTTATAGCACTGAGTCTTTTAGCTGCAGCCTTTTAGATATAAAACCAATGACTTCTTCTTTTTGTTCTTCTTCTTCCTTATGTAGTTCATCTCCTTCGTGCTTCTTGATCTGGTGACCAGTCACATCTACATTATTGCAATACTGTTTGCAGACCTTACATACATGCTTTTTAACTTTTATGTGTAAAATGGAGGCTTTAAATTAATGTTGGCAGGTTGTTGAAGAACTCCTTCAAAAACAATACAGTAAACGCTGCAGCAGAAAGTTGTTACAGAGAACTTAGAAAATGAGGAAGCTGAAGGTTCAAGTTGACACTAATGTCTTAAATAGTCAGTTCCTGCTTTCTACACATTATAAGTTGAGAGGTTTTTATTGACTTTAGTTGCAACAAGTAAAACTTTGTAATGGATCAAATAAATCCCACAGCAGATGATTAATATTAATGAATAAGATCTGGTTTATTGTCTATGTGATGCTGAGTTTGTGGGTTTCTCACCTCTGTTCCTGTATGTGAGAGTTTCCTGGTCTGAGCTGCAGAGCAAAGCTCTCAGAGCCTCTGACATGTAGTGGTCCACAAAGAGGAAGAGGAGCTTTTTACTGTCTGCCAACCTGCTGCTGGTCTCATTTGATCCAGCTGCAGAATGGAGGGAACATCTGTCCACAGGCTGCTGGGTGAGTCCCATCTGCTGGATGTGTGTTGGTGTGGAAATGTTGAGAGACCATCACTGCTGCTTCCCACAGCAGACCGCTGATTAAAGCTCCAACTAACCTGAGAGTCATTTCTCTGCAGCTCTCATCTCTCTGCTGAGCTGCTCAACAAACCAAGGTTAGAAACTGCTTCTGTCACTGTTTCAGTCTGACTGACTCCACAGAGACGCTCCTGCAGGAATTAGAAACTATTTAACCTGCTTTCTTCCTCCCAGCTGCTCTGACTGTGAGTCCCAGCAGATCTCAGTTCTTTAAAGGAGACTCTGTGTCTCTGAGCTGTGAGGAGGACAACAGCTCTGCTGGATGGACTGTGAGGAGGAACACAACCAGAGGAACCAGGACTCAGTGTGGAGATGGATGGGGGAAACCTGCTGGTTCTACCTGTAACATCACTTATGCCGATCCATTGGACAGTGGAGTTTACTGGTGTGAGTCCAGAGAGGGAGCAGCCAGCAGCAGCATCCAGCTCACTGTCACTGGTAAGATCAGACTGTGGAGTTAGTGTTGATGAAGCTGTGTGGAAATGGATGAAATGCTGTAGTTTGTCTCTGTGTTGAGGTGGATCAGTGATCCTGCAGAGTCCTGTCCTCCCTGTGATGGAGGGAGATGACGTCACTCTGAGCTGTCACACAAAGACCGCTCCCTCCAACCTCCCAGCTGCTTTCTATAAAGATGGCTCCCTCATCAGGACTGAGCCTGCAGGTCACATGACCCTCCACCATGTGACCTGCTCTGATGAAGGCCTCTACAGGTGTAGCATCAGTGGTCATGGAGAGTCTCCATCCAGCAGGATCTCTGTCTCAGGTCAGCAGCTTTGCTCTCATTTCAAAACTCACTTATTTCACTCAATCATCTAAACAGGAATGATTCATTTTACAGTTAAACCTCCAACCTCAGCTCCACCCACCAGTGAAGCTCCACCTTCTACCTCAGCCTCCCTCCAGGTCATGCTGGTCTGCCACCTGCTGGTCTTCTGTCCGTACTTTATCTCCTCTTTCCTCCTGGTGTCTCTATATCAGCAAAAAGTCTAAGGTAAAACTGAATTATGTGTCTGATTGATTTCATCTTGTGTTAAAAAGTTATCCTCATTTTCTAATTTCCTCTAACTGGAAGTGATGTGCCAGTGTCTCCAGCAATGACTCCACCCATCCAGGCTGAGCAGTGATTGAATTATGTTTATGTCACAGAGCATTATTTTTGAATAAAACTAATTATTTCCTGATTGAATAAATCTGGTGCTATGAACTGAGAAATCACAGTTTCATAAAGCTCTTTGAATTTTTTACCAGATAGACACAGATAGACACAGTAGACCCAGTAGATCTCAGCGGATCATTTAGGAAGTTTTAAGAAAACTTTTAAGTTTTATATTTACCCATTATACAGGTTTCTCACTGAGATCCAACATCCTATTTTCAATAGAGATCTGTTTTAATGATACTACAGAATAAAATAAAATAAGTAAAACAATCATTTGACTCAATTAAGTAAGCAAATAAAATATGACTGAGAACAGTTGCATAGTTTAAACTAGTTTAAACATCTCCTCCTCTGATCAAGCCTTGCTCAGCTTAAAATCCCAAAACTGATAGTTGCTGACTGTTGTTGGTGAAACAGAACATTTTTGATGGTAAAACAGCAGGTCATGATGGTCTACCAATCCAGTTTTATAGAATATTTTAAAATCATTTAAGGTCTTACTGTTAAAAATGTAAATTTTAATAGTAAATTACTGTCATACACATTGCTGCATGACTGCAAATCAGATCTAAAGCTGGATTTTAAAGAAACCAACACTTTGTAGAAAAATTGCATCAAGTTTATATAAAAACTCACCAAGTCTGCATCTTTAATTTGGGGTCCAGGGTTTGAATACCAGGTTTGTCACGGAGATCGTGTAGTATAAAAAACTCGGGCAAGTCTTGGTCCAAGTAGTAATGACTTGCTGTGGTGACGCCTGAACAAGGAAGCAGCAAAATGGACTCTCTGGTGGTTGTAGGGAATACAGCTCCACTGCTTATAATTCAGTTGTACTTCAGCACTAGTTTTGACCAGAACCCAAGCAGAGGAGGAAAAACTGCAATAACTCTGTTAACCACAAGAGAAAGACAGAAAAAGTTCAGTTTCACAAACATTTGTCTTGAAATAAACTGGATATTTTGCCACATTGGAAGACACCAATCAGTCAAATCAGCTCAGTAATTTCTCTCTTAGAGTAGAAACAGTAAATTATGAAATACAGTCACTGAGTTGCTCCAGAGAAACATCCACATGGAAAAAAAATTTTACAACAAAAATTGAATTGAACTGAATTGAATTAAAAGAAGCGACAATAAACACGAGTTAAAAAGAGACCCACTCTCCCCGATTTTGGACAGGGAAAATAGATGGTTTGAAAGAGGGTGAAAGAAGCCATCTTGGTCAAAAGAGAAAAGCCATCAGTCAACAGAGGGGGAGGATTGCATTTTTGATTCCCCATTGCTTAAAGCTCGGTCCTCCAACACGTTCCAGAGAGATTACGTCAGCATGTCATCATTATTCAGGTGACCAAGTCCACTCATACCAAGCAATAGCTTCTAACGACCCAGGACAGAGACGGATTTGTCATTGATTTGCACCTAGAATGTGCCTAGGAGGATGGGCCTCCATATCCTTATAAACAGCAGCGCTCCAACTGTAGGTTGATCAGGTGTGAGCCACCAGAACTGACAAAGACTCCTGGATAGGTGACCAACATTTTCAGAAACAACTAAACAAAAGTCTGATTGCCTGTGATTCAAGCCTGTTTGCAGTTCTCAGACTTCTTATTTGATTTAGTATTAAACATTGACAAGGTTATTATAGTGGGGGGATTTAAAATTCATGTTGACACTGAATGTTATAACCTTAACGTAGCCTTTTTAAACTATCCTAGATTCAATAAGTTTTGCTCAAAATTTCCATAAACCGACGCACTCTTGCCTTCATACTTTGGACCTTGTACTGACATAAGGCAATGATTGTGAAAAATAAACAGTAGGTCCTCACAACCCTGTCATATCTGACTATTTTTAATAACATTTGAGTTGAATTTAACTGAGTTATCCACCCCCAAAATAAGGTTTCATTATAGTAGATCTTTATCAGATAATGCTGTATCAAACTTTAAAGAGTCTGTCCTTTTCATTTCCTCGGTATCACAGAAATGTCCAGCTGATGGCAGCAATGTTGTGTCTTCCCATTCACAAATTGACATCTTTATTGACAGTGTCACTTCCTCTTTGTGTTTTGCATTTGACAATTTAACCCCCTTGAAAAAGTGCTGTAAATACAGGATAACTAATTGTACATGTCAGGAAAACGTAAGGGCATGTTTGGGAAAGAATGTAAATAATATTTGACTTAAAAACTTGCATCATGCACCTTCAAAGAGACGGCACTAAAATGAATGTATCTCAGAGGGCCCTCAGAACAGCAACAATGTGGAATTCAGACCAAAGCGTAGACGGTCAGAGTGAAGAATTATAGATCTGATGGAGTAAAGATACTCTATCAGATGTAGAAACTGCAGAGGTCCATTGAGTAGATTCTCTATTTTAGCTTTTTAAATCCACATTTAGATGGTGGCAGTGATGGACTTAAGTTTGTTTACCAGCTGCCAAGAAAGAAAAGGAAATGTAGTTACAAAGATTCTGTTATATTTACTATTTACTGTTACAGCCCAGTGAGACCATTGACCTAAAGATCCAATCAGCCACTCTTCAGCCAACCTGTTTCAGCAAATACACATCAACACGTCCTTCTCTTGTTGATTATATATTTCGTTCAACATCAGCTTGTTCAACATCAGCTGTTAGATGCATCCCAGGCCGGACAATAATGTTCCTCTCGCTGTGGCTGTCCTTCAAACACTGTTTATATGTGAGCATCCAATATGTGCATCTCTACTTTCTTCAGATCGCCTCAGCTGAGGCTTCAGATAGAGGCAGTAGCTGTTTAGGGGAGATTTCAGAAGAAGAACTGTCATAGTCCAGGCCTAGGTGCAGGCCGCGTTTTCTCTCTCTCTCCTTCTTTGCAGGGTTGGACAGGCAGGTGCTTCACATCTGAGCTTATTACCACCCTTCTTAAAGAGCTGGAACCAGGAGGAGGATGTCAGTTCGTTGACGCTCATGTGTGGTACAGACTAAAACCTTTCCAAGCCTTGACTCCTCGAGTTTTGCCTAACCTAATCCTGCTCTCATTCCTTCCTCCTAGAAAGCCTGGATTCAAGACCCAGACCTTTGTTGCTTAATGCTTCCTGAAGACTTCATCGAGACATTCCAAGTTCACGTTCTGGATACCATCAAGTCTCAGATCCACAACCTACACAAGCCCTCCTACCTGAGCTCGCCTGCCTGTCCACCCTCAGACCACAACAACCGGAGAAAACTACCCGGCTCTGCACCAACCTTCCTGGACACCACCCTCCCGAACTCAGACCTCACCTTCAGCCCACCCACAAAGACCCAGAGACCCAGCCAGCAGACCTCACCTCTACATTTATTATTTTTCAATAAAACCTTTAAACCGATTCCTGCCTCCGTACTTGCACTCATTTCAGAGTCAATTAAGCTAAACATAACAGGAACTGTTTAAATAATGTTACTTTAATAACACTGTTTTAATCCTTTCCTCTTCTTGATGGCTGCAGAGGTCTGGGTTGGTCTGACAAAATGAGGAAGCTGACGTTCAGAGTCTTCAAGCAACAGGAATGAGTTGAGAAATACTACATATGTTTACCAAAGTTCAAAATCTCTTCAGCTGTAAAGAAAACTTTGTGGCTGATTTAAAAAGAAGTCGTGGTTGTCCACAAAGAGGAAGAGGAGCTTTTTACTTGCCAGCAGCAAGAGCATTTTTTTCATGCGGGGCAAAGGGACAGATGCTCGAGCATTGGCAGTCTATCTCTATGTGTACTGTAATTATTATTTATTATTAATATATATATATATATATATATATATATATATATATTGTCAGGATTTATGTAGTTGAACCTGAATTCAGCGACACACGGAACCACGTTTTAAGAGTATTGAGAGGGATGAGTAGTGGAGGTAGGAACAAGAGGGCTGTACCAGACAGCAGCGGAGGGATGATGCAGATGGCTGGAGCTGAAGTTGGCTGCAGCTGGAGCAGGCTAACGTAGGGAGGGCAGGTAAGGACGAGGTAACGATGAGTAGGAGGAGAGAAAGACGTTCTTGCGAGGAGGAGCTGTCCGAGTAAGGTTTATGTAGGCAGAGTGGCAGGTGGAATCAGTTCCCTTTGATTACTGACGGCAGGTGGAGGTGATGAGAGGGGAGTGGAACCGGGCAGCATGGGAGGCAGACAGTGCTGGAACTGTCCAGGGTGAGATAGGCAAAAACTGAACCCTGACATATATATATATCATAATTATTAGATTAAACAAAAATCTGTTAAGATATCAACTGGATCAGTGGAACGAACTGCTTAACCCAGAACTGCATGTCACACTTAGATAGTACCGGACACAGGGATATGGCACAATTCTACCAGATAACACCCTGAAGGTGACATTTTCTCTACTGACGAAACAGTTTGGATGTGTACGGCCCTCTATGGGTGTGAACTTAAACTCCTTTATAATGTTTGTGTGATGAGCAATCGGGGCTTCTTGCCGATTAAGAGCCCATCAGTGCTGATGTGTCTGTAACCGTTTGTCTGACTTTAGTAGATTAAATAAGTTGAAATGTACTTTTCTGTTTCGAGAGTCTTGCATCTAAAGTAATATTTAAGTGGGGGTCGCTTGAAGGGTATAAACGAGCTGGGTCCACTAGGGTGTTTCACCGCCGACCGGGTGCGGTAGCTCATAACAAAATGGTGTTTCCGCCTCGGACCCAAAAGGCGATGTGCCACTATCCGTTGCCATTCTTCGGCCAGGACGTCATTACGGAAGAAAAACACACAGCTTGCGGCCAAAAATAAGGTGAGGAGATTGCCTTTTAAATATCTCCAGTGTTTTTGCTTCCTGGAAGGGTCGACTTTTTGCATTGCTTGAGGCAGAGAAAGGGTTGCAAAGGTGTCCATGAGTACCGTCTGATCTCTGCATGGATTTGTTATTTTCCAGATTGTGTAAGGATCCCTTGTCTAAAAGATCGTAATCCTAGAAAGGCGGGTTTTAAAGCCCCTTATTGCATGGAAACAAACATAAAACTCTTCGTTTTCACGGGATAAAAAAAGCTAGACTTTTTGAAAAACGTGCTTGTCGAGCCGGCTTAAGGTTTGAAGGCCTGCTAACCCACACGCAGGGAAAATACACGAAAGAACGTACGTACAAACAAAGTTTACTAGAGCTTGGCCAGAGGAAAAAAAAACGGGGGAACACGGAACCTAAGAGGACACGTTTTACTGAGGGATAAAAGCTTCTTTTTGCCTAATCGGAAGAGAATGGCAAAAATAACCGTGAAGTGTTAAAAGGTGAAATGGTCCAAAGCGTCGGCGAGATGAAGAGACGTATCCTTGCGGAGCCGAGGCGTGGAGCAGCCGTGGAGTCGAACGGTCACGGCAGTGGGGGGCATGTTTGCTCGCTCACCTTCCCCGTCTGGAATAACAGGGGCCGTTGGATAATAAACAAAAATATATCTTTCAATTATATAAATATATTTCAAATATATATTTCAATATTATTCACCAAATTGTTCAGTTTTCTGCATTCTTCTGGCTTGTGATGCAGAAGAAGCTGCCATGATGGCCAATGCAGAAAGTTCAGCACATAAATTCTGTGGCCACCTCCTTGTTGCTCTGAATAGTTAAATTTTTTTTCGCAGCAAACTATTGATAGCACTGAGTCATCTTTTAGCTGCAGCCTTTTAGATATAAAACCAATGACTTCTTATTTTCATTCTTCTTCTTCCTTGTGTAGTTCATCTCCTTTGTGCTTCTTGACCTGGTGACCAGTCACATCTACATTATTTCAATACTGTTTGCAGACATTACATACATGATTTTAAACTTTTATGTGTAAAATGGAGGCTTTAAACTAATGTTGGCTGGTTGTTGAGGAACTCCTTCAAAAACAATACAGTAAACGCTGCAGCAGAAAGTTGTTACAGAGAACTTAGAAAATGAGGAAGCTGAAGGTTTAAGTTGACACTAACGCCTTAAATAGTCAGTTCCTGCTTTCTACATTAAGATTAATGAATAAGATCTGGTTTATTGTCTATGTGATGCTGAGTTTGTGGGTTTCTCACCTCTGTTCCTGTATGTGAGAGTTTCCTGGTCTGAGCTGCAGAGCAAAGCTCTCAGAGCCTCTGACATGTAGTGGTCCACAAAGAGGAAGAGGAGCTTTTTACTGTCTGCCAACCTGCTGCTGGTCTCATTTGATCCAGCTGCAGAATGGAGGGAACATCTGTCCACAGGCTGCTGGGTGAGTCCCATCTGCTGGATGTGTGTTGGTGTGGAAATGTTGAGAGACCATCACTGCTGCTTCCCACAGCAGAGCGCTGATTAAAGCTCCAACTAACCTGAGAGTCATTTCTCTGCAGCTCTCATCTCTCTACTGAGCTGCTCAACAAACCAAGGTTAGAAACTGCTTCTGTCACTGTTTCAGTCTGACTGACTCCACAGAGACGCTCCTGCAGGAATTACAAACTATTTAACCTGCTTTCTTCCTCCCAGCTGCTCTGACTGTGAGTCCCAGCAGATCTCAGTTCTTTAGAGGAGAACCTGTGTCTCTGAGCTGTGAGGAGGACAACATCTCTGCTGGGTGGACTGTGAGGAGGAACACAACCAGAAGAACCAGGACTCAGTGTGGAGATGGATGGGGGATACCAGCTGGTTCTACCTGTACCATCACTTATGCCGATCCATTGGACAGTGGGGTTTACTGGTGTGAGTGGAGAGAGGGAGCAGCCAGCAGCAGCATCCAGCTCACTGTCACTGGTAAGATCAGACTGTGGAGTTAGTGTTGATGAAGCTGTGTGGAAATGGATGAAATGCTGTAGTTTGTCTCTGTGTTGAGGTGGATCAGTGATCCTGCAGAGTCCTGTCCTCCCTGTGATGGAGGGAGATGACGTCACTCTGAGCTGTCACACAAAGACCGCTCCCTCCAACCTCCCAGCTGCTTTCTATAAAGATGGCTCCCTCATCAGGACTGAGCCTGCAGGTCACATGACCCTCCACCATGTGACCTGCTCTGATGAAGGCCTCTACATGTGTTACATCAGAGGTCATGGAGAGTCTCCATCCAGCAGGATCTCTGTCTCAGGTCAGCAGCTTTGCTGTCATGTCAAAACTCACTTATTTCACTTAATCATCTAAACAGGAAGGATTAATTTTACAGTAAAACCTCCAACCTCAGCTCCACCCACCAGTGAAGCTACACCTTCTACCTCAGCCTCCCTCCAGGTCAGGCTGCTCTGCCACCTGGTGGTCTTCTGTCCGTACTTCATCTCCACTCTCCTCCTGGTGTCTCTATATCAGCACAAATTCTCAGGTAAAACTGAATTATGTGTCTAATTGATTTTATCTAGTGTTAAAAAGTTATCCTCATTTTCTAACTTCCTCTAACAGGAGGTGATGTGCCAGTGTCTCCAGCAATGACTCCACCCATCCAGGCTGAGCAGAGATTGAATGATGTTTGTGATGAAGTGACAGAGCATTATTTCTGAATTAAAGTGCTTATTTCCTGATTGAATAAATCTGGTGCTATGAACTGAGAAATCAGTTTGAAGAAGCTCTTCCGTCTTTTAACCAGCTCTGCAGCAGATCCAACATTAGACCCAGTAGATCTCAGCAGATCATTTAGGAAGTTCTAAGAAAACTTGTAAGTTTTATATTTACCCATTATACATGTTTCTCAGTGAGATCCATAATCTCATTTTTAATACAGACCTACTTTGATAATAAAAAAAAAAACAACAACAAAACAATAACATTTTACCAACTGTTATGGAAATATATAATCACTTATATGATAATAGTGTATTTTAAAGTAATACAGATATCAACTTTAACCCAGTAACCTAAAGATGAGAATGTGTGCAGAACAAAAGGTGGATTCAGACTTCAGCAAGCGTGTACCAGCCACAGGATGGAGCGTGAGATATATGAAAGCCTTGTGAGCAGATAACGCTTTTAAAGTTCTTTTCTCAAGGTTTCAATGCTATTTCAGTTAACTCCCAGGAACCGAGCTAGGGTAATAGATTACATCTAACGGTCAAGGGTCAGGAAACAGATGTTTTCAGCAGACTCCATGTCTGCACTTATACTGGGAGGAAACTCAGGAAAAGGTTGGTCCGGCCCCCTTCTGGATCCGCCCGTGGGTTGAAAAGGAGGGTACGAAAGTCTAAGCGTTGAGACACACTTATGACACGGGCAGAGAAGGTTAAGGTATCCGCAGCGGTGATAAAACTTGTAAGTGTCTCCCACTTTGGAATTCCAAATTGTAATAAATATATGTTAAACTGTTTCTGCCTCTGAGTTCACTCTCTCTTCTCTTGTTGCCAAATATTCGAATCGGAATGAATGACACGGGCCTGGGTGGTCTCTCAGCACAACATAGTAATAATACTTGTAAAAAAACCAACAAAAAACAAACATTCAACTCATTTAAGCTGATAGAATATGAGTGAAAACTGAACATCTCTCCTCCTCAGGGCTTCAAGAAACAAGCCTTGATCAGCTTAAAGTCACATGACTGATGATAGTTGCTTACTAACTGTGTCATGTGCCGGTGCGAGGGCCTAGGCGGCAACGAGGCAGAGGACAGCGCATGGTGAAAAAAGGAGACTTTAATTGTAAGGCAACTTACAGGACGCAGGAGTAAACACAGGAGAACACAGGGCTGAATGCAAGGAATGCAGAAAACAGGCAAAACACGGCATTCAACGCAGAAGTTGAACACAGAATGACCCGACAACGGGGAAACAAACCAAGGGAACTTAAATACAGGCTGGGGATAATTAACAACACGTGAGTACAATTAACTAAACAAGTTCACTCCTCTGGGATCCTGAAACACACACACACCTGTTTACAAGACGGAGATTTTAAAGAAATCTGTGAGAAATGGTAGATGATAAAAATACATTATTATAAATAAACCAAATAACAGCAAAAAATACAAGTAATGTTTCTAAAACTGTATATGCTAATAAAAGAAAAAGGGAACTCTCCCCTCCTCTGCTATCTGACTTGAAGCTGTGTTTGAGAGAATGAAACAGAAATGAAGAGGCAGAGCTGTTTAGTTTGTAAACTTGGAGCCTCTCTGCTGAGGGGGCTTCCAGGGGTTACCTGAGGTCCAGGGTCCCATTAGTATCTATTGATGACAATAAAAGATGGTGGAACTAGGCTATAACACAATAAAGTCCAGTTCAGATGGTCACTTCCTCCCAGTCAGTAAATGTTGGTGATCTCAGGAAGTCGTTGTTATGCGTTCAGATGTTTTCCAAACTGGGAGAAGAAGAAAACAGCCAGGAGAAGAAGAGTGATGAGATGATCAGTTCAGAAGTGATGCTCTGTGGTGACATCATCATAGTCCTCGTCCAATCTCTGATCAGCCTGGGTGGGTGGAGTCATCACCATGGCAACAGGTAGGCCACTTCCTGCAGTCAGAGAAGGTTAGAAAGGAAGGAAATGGAGAAAAGTTATCAACATGGAGAGATTTATGTCTAATGGTTGTTGATTGATTGATTGATTTATTGGTTACTTTGATTGAAAGGTCAGTAGATGAATCAGACTGCTACCTGTGGCTCTCTGTCGATGTAGAGACACCATGAGGAGAGTGGAGATGAAGAAGGGACAGAAGACCACCAGGTGGAAGAGCAGCATGAAGACAAGGTTGGAAGCTGAGACAGGAGGAGGAGATGTAATGAAGGAGGGGCTTGTAGATGGGCCTATAGTTGGGCCTGTAGCTGGGCTTGTTGTTGGAGGTTTTTCTGCAGAGACATTGAAACATAATCAGGTCAATATTTAGACGACATGTTTAGACAAATCAGAAGCAGGTTAACACTCCTCTACCAGTGCTCTGTTAACACAAGATCATCACCACACCAACAGGTTAAAATCAGCCAGAAGGTGGATGGACTTTGAAGGGTCTGGGTGAGATGATTCCTTCCCGCTAATGGGTGGTTTTTCTTTCCACTGTCGCTTCATGCTTGCTCAGTATGAGGGATTGCTGCAAAGCCATGGACAATGCAGACGACTCTCCCTGTGGCTCTATGCTCTTTCAGGAGGAGTGAATGCTGCTTGTTGGGACTTTGAAGCAATCAACTGGTTTCCTTATATAGGAAATTTTTGACCAATCTGTATAATATCATTTATACAGAATCATTTAAATCATTTATACAAATTAATATCATTTAATTGGACTTTGTAAAGTGCCTCGAGATGACATGTTTCATGAATTGGCGCTATATAAATAAAATTGAATTGAATTGAATGATCAGGTCCACACTGATACATCCACCAAGAGAGGATGGACCAAACTTCTGTACTGAGGTCAGAGTTCTATTCATGGGGCAGTTAACAGGGTCCTCACCTGGCAGAGGTAACCATGGTGACAGCACATCTATGGGGATGATGTTCACCTGTGTGTCTTCCTGATGAGAGCATTTAAAGCATGACTGATGAAACTGGCCTCAGGCCATGGCTACAACCTGATGGTGTCCACAGCAGGCTGGGAGCGTTCTAAGTAAGCTGTCATGATGCTTCTGGAAACACGGATACTATTCACAACATACCACTGTTACCCTGAGTTCAGCAAAGAGGACCTCACCAAGGAGCTGAGAGAAACCAGCGGTGCTCAGCACAATGAATACCATGACATGTAAAGATTGGCAGCACAAAGACATCAGACGGTACCAGAATACAAAGAAAACTAAGTTAGATCTTGTGACCAACAATCAGAGCTGCAATAAATGATCAGGAAGGTCAGGACTGAGCACCACGTGTCTTCATGTTAAACTATAGTGAAGCTGCTGACCTGAGACAGAGATCCAGCTGGATGGAGACTCTCCATGAGCGCTGATGCTACACCTGTAGAGGCCTTTATCAGAGCTGGTCACATGGTGGAGAGTCATGTGACCTGCAGGCTCAGTCCTGATGAGGGAGCCATCTTTATAGAAAGCAGCTGGGAGGTTGGAGGGAGCGTTCTTTGTGTGACAGCTC
The DNA here is from genome assembly GCF_011125445.2 of Fundulus heteroclitus. Taxonomy (NCBI): domain Eukaryota; kingdom Metazoa; phylum Chordata; class Actinopteri; order Cyprinodontiformes; family Fundulidae; genus Fundulus; species Fundulus heteroclitus. The sequence goes on from NW_023397154.1 coordinate 499,921, forward strand.
AGAGTGACGTCATCTCCCTCCATCACAGGGAGGACAGGACTCTGCAGGATCACTGATCCACCTCAACACAGAGACAAACTACAGCATTTCATCCATTTCCACACAGCTTCATCAACACTAACTCCACAGTCTGATCTTACCAGTGACAGTGAGCTGGATGCTGCTGCTGGCTGCTCCCTCTCTCCACTCACACCAGTAGACTCCACTTTCTACTGGGTCCAGGTATGTGATGTTACAGGTAGAACCAGCTGGTTTCCCCCATCCATCTCCACACTGAGTCCTGGTTCCTCTGGTTGTGTTCCTCCTCACAGTCCATCCAGCAGAGCTGTTGTCCTCCTCACAGCTCAGAGACACAGAGTCTCCTTTAAAGAACTGAGATCTGCTGGGACTCACAGTCAGAGCAGCTGGGAGGAAGAAAGCAGGTTAAATAGTTTCTAATTCCTGCAGGAGCGTCTCTGTGGAGTCAGTCAGACTGAAACAGTGACAGAAGCAGTTTCTAACCTTGGTTTGTTGAGCAGCTCAGCAGAGAGATGAGAGCTGCAGAGAAATGACTCTCAGGTTAGTTGGAGCTTTAATCAGCGCTCTGCTGTGGGAAGCAGCAGTGATGGTCTCTCAACATTTCCACACCAACACACATCCAGCAGATGGGACTCACCCAGCAGCCTGTGGACAGATGTTCCCTCCATTCTGCAGCTGGATCAAATGAGACCAGCAGCAGGTTGGCAGACAGTAAAAAGCTCCTCTTCCTCTTTGTGGACCACTACATGTCAGAGGCTCTGAGAGCTTTGCTCTGCAGCTCAGACCAGGAAACTCTCACATACAGGAACAGAGGTGAGAATGTAACAAGATATTTTTTTCCTGATCTTAATAAAATGCTGCTAGAATTTATTGATCTTTTAGTTTCTTTTGTAGAAACAAATTTTTTGTCAGTGTTGTTGAAGACATATTTTGCAGAAAACAAACTTTTTTTAAGGTTTCTCTGTGAATTTCACATGTGAAACCTGCAGCTTCCTCATTCTCTCGGTTTTGCATATTAATGCTCTACAGCACCGTTTACTGTATCATTTTTAAATAGTTCCTCAAAATCACTTACGCTGCATCCATTTAAAAGCTCCATTTAACACATTAAAATAAAATCAGCATGTATGTTAAACCTGTAAACAGTGTTAAAATGATGAAGGTGTGACAGGTCATCAGGTCATTAAATACCCAAATTCAGCTGGTAGTGGTTTTTTGACAATATGCTTTGTTATTTTGCATGTGTGTGCAGTCAAATGGGGATGGGCGCCTCCTTCTTGCTGCTGATAAAGGTTTTAGTAGTGGGGGCCTAGAAACAGGAGCTCACCCATGACACTATTTATGCAAAACCACCTTTATAAACAATTATTAACGCAGAGCAGATTGCTAGCAGCTTTGAACAGAACAGAAAGCCAACTAAACCAAGTACGGTTTAAATAACCGTTAAAGTCCGTCGTTCAGGGTGTAAGTCCCTTTTAGTAAGTTTTAAACGACAGTTAAAGTCCGTTGTTCAGGGTTTAAGTCCCTTTTAGTAAGTTTTAAACGACCGTTAAAGTCCGTCGTTCAGGGTTTAAGTCCCTTTTAGTAAGTTTTAAACGACCGTTAAAGTCAGTCGTTCAGGGTTTAAGTCCCTTGTTACGGGTGATTAAAAGTTCCCCGAAAAGTTAATCGAGAGTTTGAGTGTCTCAAAGCAAAACGGTTTAAGTCCGTCGCAGAAGTTAAGGAAACTCAGGTTAAAGTCCGGAAAAAAGGGGAAACTCAGGTTAAAGTCCTGAAAGGTAGCTAAAAACGAGAAGAGGATTGAGGTCCCAGAAACTATATGAACACAACGCAAAAGTAAAATAGGATGGGTTCAGGACAAAGTAGAAAGCGAAATCCCAAAGGGGATGAAAAGTTTATGTATCAGATTGAGCCAAGTAATTCAAAATACTTGGGGAAGTGGAAGAAAAAGTATCATATAGATGCTGTGTTGAAAGTGAATAAATGGGAAAACGTTGTGTGTCGGCTAGAAACAAGCCCTAGTGCAAAAACAGGAAAACAAAAACAGATAAAAATAAAAGAGCTTGAAATTGCGCGCTGTTGGTTAAATCAAGCACAAAAAAGGCTGGTTGCCCGAGCAAAAAATAAAGCAGACCGTCAGACAACTAATGTTCATGCGCCCTGAAGATAATGAAACACAACCGCAGGCAGAGACTGCCCCGACCAGCAGGAGGGGGTGGGGTGGCCGATGGAGCGGCGCGTCAAAGCCCCACTTCATCACCTACAATTTTAGGCTCTAAACAAAAAAGAACCCGCCAGAACACTACTTCAGTAATGCAAACTATGGTCGCAACTGAAGAAGACAGACCACTACCGTATAAGCCTTTAAATGCTCCCAAGGATGTTTCAAATCTGTACCCAGACCTGGATGGACTGAGTAAATCAGATCATTCGTTCTCTACAGACCAGTCCAAAGGCTTGTATCCTATGGTGCAGGTCGCAAATCCTAATGTAGGAGCTCAGCAGCCTCAAACAATCCAAGTTTTCCGTCCGTGGTCGTTAGAGGAAGACAGAAAGGCTGTAAAAGGTGTCGTTTCTCCACAGGAAGATCCACAAATAAGGACCATCACTCCGCTAATAAGAGGAAAAGAGAGATCAGCTCCAGCTCAGGTTTCCAACCCCATGATCCCATATGGGGCTCCAACGTTCCCTCTGAACATAAGCACTGGAGCACAGTGAATAAAATAGGACTTTCACTTTTCCCGTGGTTTGGAGTTGGTAAATCTATGCTGACAAAGCTCGATGTGGGCGACCCCGGCGGACCAGGACCCTCAGTGGCCGATGGCGCACCAGGACCCTCAGAGGCCGACGGCAGACCCTAGAGAGGAAGAAAGCAGAACCTGGTGCCGGACTAAAGGCTAGGGAGGGCGCCGGGCCAAGGACTGACAACGGCGCTGGGCTACAGGCTGCTAAAGGGACCTAGCTACAGGCTGCTAAAGGGACCTGGCTACAGGCTGCTAAAGGGGCCTGGCTACAGGCTGTGGATGAGCCCGGGCTACAGCCTTCAGGAGGCCCCGGGCTACTGGCTACTGGAGGCCCCTGACTACAGGCGACTAGAAAGGGAGCCTGACTACAGGCTACGGGGAGCACCTGGCTACAGGACACTGGAGGGAGAGCCTGGCTACAGGCGACTGAAGGGAGAGCCTGACTACAGACTGCTAAGGGAGGCCCCGGGCTACAGGCTTCAGGAGGCCCCGGGCTACAGGCTTCAGGAGGCCCCGGGCTACAGGCTGTGGATGAGGCCAGGCTGCAGGCTGTGGATGATGGTGCTTTAAAGCTGTGGCGAGCCGGCACTGGACGCTGGGCTTTAAAGCTGCGGGGAGCCGGCACTGGACGCTGGGCTTTAAAGCTGCGGGGAGCCGGCACTGGAGGCTGAGCTTTAAAGCTGCGGGGAGCCGGCACTGGAGGCTGAGCTTTAAAGCTGCGGGGAGCCGGCACTGGGGCTGAGACTGAGGGCATGTCCTCCAAGGCCCCCTCATGGGACTCGAGCAGAGGCAGGTCCTCCTGGACCCTCTCTCGGGACTTGGGCGGAGGCGGGTTCTCCTGGACCCTCTCTCGGGACTTGGGCGGAGGCGGGTTCCTGTCCTGCCTGCCACGCTAGTCTGTTTATTTTTGTGCCGTTTTTTGGATTGACGGTCCTTTTTGGTTTTTCCCTGTTTTGCTTTTTGTTAATTAACGATCTAATTGAACCTCTGCTGGTCTGGCTGAGTTACACTTTGCACTTTGGTTTCCTCTCAGATACAGAAAAGATAATCTGAAACGAAAAGATGTCAGAGAGTTCAGCACTGAGTGGAGAGTTGATGTGAAGCCACAGTTTATTCATTCAGGTCACATGACCCTCCACCATGTGACTAGCTCTGATGAAGGCCTCTACAGGTGTAGCATCAGTGGTCATGGAGAGTCTCCATCCAGCTGGATCTCTGTCTCAGGTCAGGAAGACTGATCTTTATTTCTTTGTTTCCTGACTTGAATTTCCAAAGTCTAATCATTGATCAATTAAATAACAGCTCTATAAATATCTTTATTTCAGAGAAACCCTCCAGCTCTGCCCCTCCACTTCTTGCTGACTTCTCATCTCTTCAGGTCGTCTTGTTTCCTCTTGCATCCTTTTGTCTCGTGTTTTTACTGGGGTGACTTTCTAACAATAAAGCCATATTCAGTTCTGTCAGATTGTTTGCTAAAAACCCACAACCCCTGTATGTGTGATCATTTCACTTTTATTCTGGAAATAAAAGCATCAAATATTCAATGGTTTAAGTTGTCCCTCTGTCAGATTGCAGTGTGCTTCCACCTGGTGGTCTGACTGTAGATTACACTAGCACGGAAAGACTAAGACCCTCATCAGTGATCTGTCTACCCTGCTACCATAATATTACTCTACACACAAACTCCAAACGCTAAAATCCAGGAGATGTCCGGGGACTGCTTTTTTTTTTTTTTAGTCGACAGGTTGTCCAAAACTGAGACTTCTGACGGCTATCAGTAGCATTAGTGTTAGCTAGTGCTAAATGACAAATATCTAATATGTCGAAGAGCAATGCAAAACATACAAGACAATCATTAAGTACATAGACCTCCGTGATCTGCAATTTTGAAATGAACAGTATGGGCAGAATTTTTCTTCAGTTGATCAAGTTAAAGTAAAGCGCTGTGTTATATTGTAAGCTACATAGCAGTGGTCTCTATTACTGAAAATATAACACCATCACTAACACCATTCTCAACAATGCTAACAAGCGCTGTGCTGCAGCAGCGTGCATGGGGAGATATAAATTAGAATAAAGCAGTGTCATGCAAAAAGACACTGAATGACAAAAGAACGTTTTTGAGTCAAGCCTTAAGTGAACCAGACTCACAGAGCAATTAACTAACGGACCGTGCAGGCAAACCAAAGCATGCTAATTTGTTTGGCTCGCTAAATAAATGCAAAGGAAGATTCACAACTTTGTTTGCAAAGGGAGGCAAATAGGGTTGCACTTTGTTTGTAATTCAGGCATGATACATTCACATCTATGTCTACGAAACCTACAGACGAGGTGATTTGTTGGAACATTTGTACTGTGTGTATTAGATGTGTGCAAACACTTAGACACTTAAACACCTTCTTAACAACGACCAGCCGCTTTGACGTTTTCCAGTCAGGTTTCCACACCAGAGTACAGAGACCGCCCTTATCACAGGGCGACTGTGGCTTGATGGGTTGAGTAGTCGCCTGGCAATCAGAGGGTTGTCGGTTTGATTTCAGCTTCCCCTTGCCACATGTCGATGTGCCCCTGGGCAAGGCACTTAACCCCAAGTTGCCTACCGAGCTGCGTCTCGGTGTATGAATGTGTGCACGTTAGTGAGAGCGACTGGGTGAATGTGGCTATAGTGTACAGCACTTTGGGTGGTCAGCTTTACAAGTTCAGTCCATTTACTGGTTCTGAAGTCCTTCCACTGGCTCCCTGTATCTCAGAGAACAGACTTTAAAATCCTTCTGTTAGTCTATAAATCCCTGAATTAGCACCTAAATACATCACAGACTTGTTATCAGTGTATCAGCCATCCAGACCACTCAGGTCTTCTGGCTCCAGCCTACTCTGCAGAACCAGAACCAGAACTAAACAAGGAGAAGCAGCATTTAGTTCCTATGCTCCACTGATCTGGAACAAACTCCCAGAAAACTGGAAAAGTTCCTATAAATCAAGATTAAAAACACGTCTGTTTAGGATTGCCTTCGACTGTTCTAGTAAACCGTTTTACTGAAACATCATTAGTTCAACTTTGTAGTCCAACTGTTTTTAAAATCATTAATATTTGCTTTTGATTTCCATTTTTTCTGTTTTTTTTTTCTTTCAGTTTTTCTACATTTTATTCCAGTTTGCTTTTTTTCCTGTTTTTATTTCTCTATCTTGTCATAATGGAAAGCACTTAGCATTGTCCTTGCAAATGTGTTGCACAACTAAATGTGCCTCGCCATGCTTTAATGTCTGCAATGTCTGAAGACGGTTGACTATAAATCACAACTCAGACAAATCCAACAAGTGCAGTGCGTATTGTGCAACCCCATTAGGACATGCAGAGAAATGTATGCATCTGTTTTTTCAGCTTATGAAGCAAAAATAAAAGGAAGAGGACTTTTCGAACTAAGCAAAAAATGGTTTCGTTTGTGTGTTTCTTCATAAGTTATTTCCACAGCAGACGTACCGTTGTTATGCTTTTAAAACTGCAGTGTTCAATTCTGACTTTCTGTTTTGCAGTGTTTTTTTGATGAAAACAACATTTTAGATGCTCAGTGTTTTGTTCTCATTGCTGTGATGTAAAGATCTATGAAAATTCTATTTTCTTTGGAGAAGTTTTATTTTTCTTTAGGGCGGAGACTTCTTGGTTCTTGTAAGAGCTCATGACTCTAACAAGGTTTCCGGGGCCTTTAGAAGACAAATGGCCCACAGCATCACAGGTACTCCACCGCGCCTCACTGCAGGCTTCTCCTCAAATTTCCCTTTCTTTCTCACCATTCCCACTTGTAATGTTGCTGCATCTTCATCCAGAGACACTTAACCAGATCTAATTGCTAGGACATAATTTTCAGTCCAATGGATGGATTTGTGTGTTAGCATTAGCCCACTACCTTCTGAGCGATGTGTCAAATGCAGCAAACCCTTGACAAATCAAGGGTGTCTTGAAAATGTGTTTTATTAAAATGGAGAATTGCTCCACCTATAGATACGGCTTAGTAATCGTGGGGAAACTCAGGGGCAGGACAGGTTAAGCTACTGCTTCTTCCTGCTCCCTTTTTTGTTTCACAGACATTTTACAAGAGAAGAAAGTAACACAGGTAGGTTTGGGTAAGTATGTGACCTTCTGACCGACAAGTGTAATGGTTATAAAAAATATTCACAGAAGAGAAAGAAAACATGAGCAAAGTTCTATTTTTGTATTATCATTTGACAAAAAGTCATATTCTTTGATGATTTTAGCATGTGAAAGATTTATATTTGAAAGAACACCGTACCTAATTTCTCTGATGGAATCAGATGCACTGATTGATGACCTGGAGATCTGTGATCGCTTATTCCGGTCTTGCAGCTCAAAAGCCACAGAATGATGCAGTAAAACATGCATTGGTGAAAATCAGTTTAAATTACATTTTATGTAAAGTAACCTTTATAACTATGGTTGTATTCAGCAGTTGGAGAGTGGTGCCTTTTAAAGATTTTATGTTATGTCGTTTATTTGGAGATATTGTCTCGATTTGTTGAGTCTGAATTGAAACGGTCAGTGTCGTTTTTTTCATTATTCCCCTTTACAGGTTTGTAACGCTAAGAGGTTCTGTCTGAACTTATTGGAGAAATAACCCTCAAAAAATGGCCATTTAATGGATTGATGATGACCACATGAAACAAACAACAACATATTAACAGTCTGTCACATAAAGTCTGTTTAAAATAATCTTTGAACTGCAGAAAACAAACTCATATAAACCTGAGGGAGATCTTGGAAACACCTCTCAGAAAGGCCTTGACTTGTCATTTATTTCTTTCAAACTTTAAAATTTTTACATAAAAATGACAAACTTGTTTGCCCAAAGTTTGCTCTGTTACTTCTTGATTTTTCTGATGATGATGGCAAAGTGTGAGGAAGCGCTGTTTTCTCAGTAACAAGAGGAGGAGGGAGTAAAACAAAGCTGGATAAAGGAAGAGGGCAGTCTTTCTTCTGGATCTCCTGCCAGAAGCGAAAAGCTGTCGCAGATCGAGAGGAACCATGGAGGAAAGAACACCACAGAACCTGCTGCTTTGTAAGTCCAGAACATCTGGGTTTTCCTTAAAGATCAGAGTTTTACTGCCTGTTCTGCTGAGGAATGATGACGGAGCAGAATGGAGGAGAAACTAGTTAGACTGCATGAACTACAGCTTTGACATCTGCAGGATTAAAGATAATCTGAACATGTGAACTAAAGACATGAAGCCATCTTAGGAAGAACTAAACTGCAAAAAGGGAACTAAAAGTAGGTAAAATCCTCTTGAAATTAGTGTATTTTTCTTTGATTTGAGCTGGTAAATCAGACTATTTGCCAATGGAATAAGATTGTTGTAGAAATTTTGCCGTCTGAGCTGCACAACAAACCAAGAGTAAAAATGGCATCTTTAAGAAGAATCCTATAAGGTCATTACCGTTGAGAGATGAGGGAATTGATGGATCAACAGAGCTATGACTCTGGGTAGGTTTTGCAACTGTACTAAAGAGAAACCCAGGATTATTTTTATTCTCCTCTATTAATGATTGAAAATAAGATACTCTAAGATAAATAAGATACTGGATTGTTGTTCCATTGGCAAATAATCTTATTTAGCTGCTCAAATCAAGGGAAAAGTTACAAATTTTAAGAAGATTTACTTACTTTTAGTTCCCTGAGCTAGAATTGGACCATCAAGGTGTCCCAGAGATCAGTTTTCTATCAGAACTTTAATTGAAACCAGTCTAAATGTCTGTTATCTGCAGGTCTGAGTTTCCTCCTGTGCTGCACAATAAACCAAGGTCGGTAACATTTTTATCTCTTGATGCTTTTAATGATCATAAAGGCAGAAACTAAAGTTCTCCAGGGGTTTCTTCAGAAAAAGATTAGAAAACAGAAGAAATATCTGAGATGTTAGACGGGAATTTCTAGCTTTAGTTTTATTTCTGTTTGTGTTCAATTCAGTTTTATTTACAGAGCGGCAATTCATGATATGTGTCATCTCAAGGCACTTTCTAAATAAGGATAGGTTATTAGCAGGTTTTTGATCATAAAGTAGAAACAAATGCTGAACATTACAATTTTTATTGTCTTCATGTTTTGAATGTTAATTAAAGCAAACTTGTTTCTTTTCTGTCTATAATATCTGTTTCATTTCTGTCGTCCCAGCTGCTCTGACTGTGAGTCCCAGCAGATCTCAGTTCTTTCAAGGAGAACCTGTGTCTCTGAGCTGTGAGGAGGACAACAGCTCTGCTGGATGGACTGTGAGGAGGAACACAACCAGAGGAACCAGGGCCGAGTGTAAAGGATTGGGAGAATCTGCTCGTTGTACCATCTCCTACATGTTCACATCAGGCACTGGAGTTTACTGGTGTGAGTCCAGAGAGGGAGCAACCAGCAGCAGCATCAAGCTCACTGTCACTGGTAAGATCAGACTGTGGAGTTAGTGTTGATGAAGCTGTGTGGAAATGGATGAAATGCTGTAGTTTGTCTCTGTGTTGAGGTGGATCAGTGATCCTGCAGAGTCCTGTCCTCCCTGTGATGGAGGGAGATGACGTCACTCTGAGCTGTCAGGCAAAGAACGCTCCCTCCAACCTCCCAGCTGCTTTCTATAAAGATGGCTCCCTCATCAGGACTGAGCCTGCAGGTCACATGACCCTCCACCATGTGACCAGCTCTGATAAAGGCCTCTACAGGTGTAGCATCATCGGTCATGGAGAGTCTCCATCCAGCAGGATCTCTGTCTCAGGTCAGTGGCTTTGCTCTCATGTGCAACTAACGTACAATAATATGCAACTCATGTGTATTCAATCTCTGGATTATACGTATAACTGTATAAGTGTTACATTTACTGTAACAAGTGTTTTGCAGTAACTATGTGCAATAATATGCTGTTATATTATTGTGTTATATTATTATGTTATAAAGGTCATTCATTCCTGCTGCTACCTGATCATACTCGCTGCTTTATAATTGTAACTAATATAGTAATTACTGCAACCATGCACCATAGCTGCAACAATAACTGTAATAACATATGTGCAATAACCTATTTATACCTCCAACCTCAGCTCCACCCACCAGTGAAGCTCTACCTTCTACCTCAGCCTCCCTCCAGGTCAGGCTGGCCTGCCACCTGGTGGTCTTCTGTCCGTACTTCATCTCCACTCTCCTCCTGGTGTCTCTATAACAGCACAAATTCTCAGGTAAAACTGAATTATGTGTCTGATTGATTTCATCTTGTGTTTAAAAAGTTATCCTCATTTTCTAACTTCCTTTAACAGGACGTGATGTGCCAGTGTCTCCAGCAATGACTCCACCCATCCAGGCTGAGCAGAGATTGAATGATGTTTATGATGAAGTGTCAGAGAATAATTTCTGAATAAAACTAATTATTTTTTGATTGAAAAAATATGGTGTTATTAACTAAAAAATCACAGTTTGATGAAGCTCTTTTATTTTCCAACCAGCTCTGCAGCAGATCCACCAGTAGACCCAGTAGATCTCAGCAGATCATTTAGGAAGTTTTAAAAAAACTTATGAGTTTTATATTTACCAATTATACACGTTTCTCGTTGAGATCCAATATCCAATTTTTAATAGACACCTGTTTCAATAGTAAAAAAAACAAAAACAAAAACTGAACATCTCCTCTGATTAAGCCTTTATCATCTTAAAATCATAAGACTGATGGTTTCTGACTGTTGTAGGTGAAACAGAACATTATTGATGGTAAAACACCAGGTTATGATCGTCTACCAATCCAGTTTATTAAAGATCTTAGTGTTAAAAATGTAAATGCAAACCTTTATCCTTCTTTAATTTCTGCAGTGGTCAATTTGATGATGAAACCAGGTTAACATCCCCCTACTGTGTTTTACATTTTAACCAAAGTCTGCTACTTTAAGACACAAAATTAACAATAAAGGTTTCTTATATTTATCACCTGGTTCAAGGTGATAAGAAAATGTTCATGCCATAACTATCAGGGATTTCACAATATGAGACAAGTCCCTGAAATAATCCATGAATATTTGATGACAGAAACATGACTGTAAGATCTTTGACTTTTCAATGTTTTTACTGGTCATGTTGAGATGTTCTGAAAACCAACAATGTTCCCCATGGTCAGATTCCTTTGATGAAAACATTTTCACAGTAAATGAGAGCTCTTCTGCTGAAAGGAAATCAAACTGAATTTCTGGTTTAACCACTGATCTGAGGCCAGAGAATAAATAAACTGTGAATTCATACCTTCGGCCCACTCAGGACTGAGCTCTCTACTTTTGGTCGCTGCTTCAGAGCAGTCACATTGCTGCATGACTGCAAATCAGATCTAAAGCTGGATTTTAAAGAAGCCATACAAAAGTCTTTCGCCTTGGCTTTTCGAACTCTTCCCATGCCCAAGTTTTTGCCTCAGTAACCAGCAGAGCCACCTGCCGCTTTAATCAGCTGCTTCTGGAGTCCCACAGGCCAAGAAAGCCTGATAGGACACTTTCTTCATCTTGACAGCTTCCCTCACCACTGATGTCCACCAGCATGTTGGAGGGTTTTTGCTGCGACATGCACCGACAACCTTGCAACCACAGCTCCGACTAGCCGCCTCAACAATAGAGGCACGGACTTGGTCCATTCAGACTCAATGTCCCAAAACCTCCCTTGGGATGTGTTCAAACTTCTCCCAGAGGTGGGAGTTAAAGCTCCGTCTCACGGGGTACTCTGCCAGACGTTCCCAGCAAACCCTCACAATACGTTTAGGCCTGCCAGGTCTGACCGGAGCCAACTCACCACCAGGTAGTGGTCGGTGGACAGCTCCGTCCCTCTCTTCACCCGAGTGTCCAAGACCTGCGGACGCAGGTCAGATGAAACTCCCTTGAAAAATTTGTAGAATGACATTCTACAAAGGAATCTGGAAAAGCAGTCTACTATTGTAAAAAAAGACCCTTTGCAGAAATAGAGTATCTTATTTTCAATCATTAATAGAGGAGAATAAAAATAATCCTGGGTTTCTCTTTAGTACAGTTGCAAAACCTACCCAGAGTCATAGCTCTGTTGATCCATCAATTCCCTCATCTCTCAACGGTAATGACCTTATAGGATTCTTCTTAAAGATGCCATTTTTACTCTTGGTTTGTTGTGCAGCTCAGACGGCAAAATTTCTAAGCAATTTATTGATATATTTTCAATTCTTTTTTAAGGAAGCTCTGTAACACAAACTAATCCAGTTAATAAAGCCCAATTCAGTCCAAAATCATCCCTTCAGATTTAGACACAACTGTAACCAGTCCAATTAATCATGGTCTAAAGGCGCAGTTCCACTGGCTCTCCTCCTTTTTACCTGTCTGACTCGGCTTCCTTCCTGCTATGATTACCTTCTGCCATTTTTGTGATTTGACCAGCCTAGAAAGGCCTGGAAGAGGGAAACACCTCCTGGTCGTTCCTTTAACCCCCCCCCCCCCCCACACACACACACACACACACATACACATACAAATACGCTTCGCGGCCTGTTTGCAAAACTGACATTTTAAAGAAATCTGCGAGAAATGGTAGTCAATAAAATATACATCATTATAAATAAATTAAAAAAAGAAAAAATACAAATGTTTCTATAACTGTGCATGCAAGACTTTCTAAAACTGTGCATGATTTTGGAAAGATGCCTACCTTCACCACAGTGGACCTTGACACGCTTCTACAGAAGATCGCTGTTATAGAACAGAAGATATGCCGACTCGAACTAAATTATGATGTAAACGGCGCGTATGGAAATGAAACAACCCTGCCTGCAACTCCAAACGGCGACCACCAGCCCAGCAACTCACTGAACAAACAGATCCCTGAGGAAAATGAGAATCCCTGGACCACTCTGGGTGCAAGACCAAAGGATCAACGAACCCCGCACCTAGACAAAGGAAACTGGCCAATACTACAGAGAACTGTCCCAGGACAAATGAAACAGCAGCGGACTGTTCCCACAACAAATAATTGGAGTAAACCTAATGGAAATGCTGGAATTCCATTACGAAACAGATTCGCTCCGCTCCAAAATGTGACCCAGGTGGATCTTGACATCAATCAGAGGTACGTCAACGACTTTCGCTCTAATACATCAGAGAAAAGACATGCCACGGGGCCAAGGACCCTGATTTTATGCAATCAATCTGTAAGTGGGATTAAACATTTCTGTAACAAGAAAAACACAGAGGTGTTGAATTATAACGATTTGAACCTTGGCCTGGTGTCTGATATATCAGACATCCTTCCAAGGATCTTGAAAGAACGCCCGACCTTGGAAAAACTCATAATACAAGCTGAAGCCCTGGGCAAAGTCACCCAGATAAGAAAATCAGAAGTATTGAAAGAGGATTACATTCATCTGTTGAACTTAGTTGATGGCCTTGATGTCAAGGTGTTTCTCAGTGGGCCTCGAGCACCCGTTAATTGTGGAGATGAGACTTTTTCCAGAATTTTGATGCTAAACAATTGGTTGGAAAAAACATGCAAACAAACAACTGTAACCTTCATAGACAACTTTAACATCTTTTGGGAGAGGAGACATCTGTTCAACAGAGATGGCTTCTCTCTAAATAGGTCAGGTGCAAAACGGCTGATTTCCTTCTTCTATCTTCTATTCTGTTAACCATGCACCATCAGCTTTGTTCCAAAACAAAGTATCATCCAGTGCCAAAACAAATGATAAGCCCAGTACAGCCCGAACAAGCCAATATAAAGATGGCCAGAAAGATGACACAGAAAGAGGCTATGTCAGAGCTACAGGAGGATTCATCCCAGATCTCAGCAGGACAAAGAGAGGACCAAGAACCTCCATCGTCACGAACACCGATCAAGACTGCACCCGCCTCCCCCTGCTCTCCACAAAGCCCAGAGGTTCCTTTTCTGGATTTTTCTCATAACATGAACAAAGTCCTTAAGATTGGTCTACAGTTGACATCCTCTCCACATATTAATTCTGAAAACCGCAGTTCTGTATCTAAATCAGCATCTTCCAAAGGACGCAGAGGTCCAGATCCTCCTCCTCCTCCTCCTCCTCTACATATCACAGAACATGCCTGTCCTGAAGACCTTCGGATAACTTCCTTGTGATGTACACCGGGCCCTGGTAGTACGTTTATCAGACAAGACCGCTTCCAGCATCAGCCTGGGCCTCCTGACGGAGAATATGGAATATCTGTTATGATACGTGGCAGAAATAAGAAAAGCAAAAGGAAAACAAACAGGAATAATCAATCGTACTTAAAAGTCATAAACTGTCAGATGCAACCTGCCACAGAGACACCATCAACCACCAAGTCATATAAACTGGGTTTATTAAACATTAGATCTCTGTCAGGAAAATCCCTTTTAATTAATGACTTCATTATTGACAATAATCTCGATGTAATGTTTTTAACAGAAACATGGCTGCATGCATTTAGTGAAGCAGCTATACTGATGGAGTCAACACCTCCAAACTACAATTTCCTTTGTGAGAGCAGACAGCATAGGGAAGGTGGAGGAGTGGCAACATTGTTTAATGATTCACTAAAGTGTAAAAAGGTGTTTTTGGGAAAATTCGACTCTTTTGAACATTTGACTCTCCAGGTAAAGAGCCCAGTACGAACTATGTTTCTGAATGTTTACAGGCCTCCTAAGTCCACATCAAACTTTTTTAATGATTTTAGTGACCTCCTGTCTGTGATATGTGTTGATTATGACTGTTTAATTATTGTTGGAGACTTCAACTTTCACGTTGACAACCCTGAAGACAGAAGTGCAAAAGAACTGTGTGACACACTTAGAAACTTTGGTTTAACTCAGCATGTCAAACAGCCAACACACAAACAGGGACATATTTTAGACCTGATCATCACTAAAGGTCTAAACATTTCTAACATCAATGTAACTGATGTTGCCCTATCCGATAACTTCTCATTCACCTTTGAATGTATAATTTCCAGTGACTCATTTAGCCAAAGGGACACCGTGAGAAAAGGCACCTTTAAGGACAATGCCATGGAAACTTTTATTCAAGCTTACTCTGCTGCTTCAACCTTGGGCTGCAACTCAGTAGATGAGCTAGTAGATAACTTTCATTCTAAAGTCTCAGACTTCATTGACTGCATTGCTCCAGTTAAAGTGAAAGTTCTTTCCGGGAAGAAAAAATCTCCTTGGAGAAATGCTCCAGCAGTTAGAGGTGAAAAAAGGGAGTGTCGAAAAGCTGAATGCAGGTGGAGAAAGAAATGACTCCATGTTCATTACGACATCTATAAAGAGAGACTTTACAGATATAACTTACAACTGAAAAATGCAAGGGAATCTTTCTTCTCAGAGATCATCAAGAAAAATATTAATAATGCTCGTGGCTTATTTTCCACAGTCGACAGGTTAACAAATCCTCCTGTGTCCGTGGCTTCTGAACTCCACTCCACCAGGGCCTGCAATGAATTTGCTAACTTCTTTACTGAGAAAATCCTAAAAAATTAGAAGATCAGTTTGTACATCCACACCAACTCTAGAACCAAAGCTGTATTCAGCTGGAACTACTTCTGACAAAATGTCCCAATTCAGCTAAATAAACCATAAAAGCTTAGAGCAGATAATTCAGCAGCTAAGTTCCTCCTCCTGCTGCCTTGATGTTCTACCCACAGCTTTCTTTAAGAAGGTTTTGCCTGTCATAGCGTCTGATTTGACTCAGATAATAAACACGTCCCTTCTGTCAGGTGTTTTCCCCCAGTCCCTAAAAACAGCAATTATCAAACCACTGTTAAAAAAGAACAATTTAGACAAACTACTACTCCAGAACTACAGGCCCATCTCAAACGATGATCTCCTTCGTCTTCTCTACGTTCAGGATCAGGCTGTTTTCTTTGCACCAGCCCACCAGCTGCTCCACCTCCTCTCTGTTGTCCTGGTCGTTGTTGTCTCTGATCAGGTCCACCACCGTTGTGTCGTCAGCAAACTTCAATGTGATTGGTGGTGAACCTGGGAGCGCAGTTGTGTGTCATCAGGGTGAACAGCAGGGAGCTCAGGACGCAGCCCTGTGCTGAGGATGATGACATCAGAGGTGTTCTGTCCGACCCGGACTGACTGAGGTCTGATCGTGGAAGTCTAGCTGCCAGTTGCAAAGGGGTGTGCTGAAGCCCAAAGACTTGAACCATTTAAAACATTTTCACTGTACGAACAGCTGTTTGCTTCTGTAGCTGAGAGCTGTTCTGCTGAAAGGAAATCAACCTGAGTTTCTGGTTTAACCACCGATCTGAGGCCAGAGAATAAACAGTGTGGCTTCACACCTTCGGCCCACTTAGGACTGAGCTCTCTGCTTTTGGTCGCTGCATCAGAGCAATCACATTGCTGCATGACTGCAAATCAGATCTCAAGCTGGATTTTAAAAACCCCCAAAAATAAACGAGATTGAAACGCTGTAAAAAAAATTGATCAAGTTTATATAAAAAACTCACCAATTCTGCATCTTGAACTTGGCGACCAGGGTTTGAATACCCCTCCCTGGGCTGCCACCTTACTGTGGTGGAGGGGTTTGAGTGTCCCAATGACCCTAGGAGCTATGCTGTCAGGGCGTTTAAGCCCCTAGTAGGGTCACCCAAGGCAGACAGGTCCTAGGTGAGGGACCAGACAAAGAGCAGCCCGAAAGGTCCCTTATGATGAATCACATGCATGGATCTTGTGTTCCCTCGCCTGGACGCGGATCACCGGGGCCCCACTCTGGAGCCAGGCCTGGAGGTGGGGCACGTTGGCGAGCGTCTGGTGGCCGGGCTTTTACCCATGGAGCCCGGCCGGGCTCAGCCCGAAGAGGTGACATGGGTCCCCCTTCCAATGGGCTCACCACCTGTCGGAGGGGCCAAAGGGGTCGGGTGCGTTGTGTAATGGGTGGCAGTAGAGGGCGGGGATCTTGGCATTCCGATCCTCAGCTGCAAAAGCTGGCTCTTGGGACGTGGAATGTCACCTCTCTGGTGGGGAAGGAGCCTGAGCTTGTGCACGATGTTGAGAGGTTCCGACTAGAGATAGTCGGGCTCACCTCGACGCATGGCTCTGGCTCTGGAACCAGTCTCCTTGAGAGGGGTTGGATATTCTCCAACTCTGGAGTTGCCCCTGGTGAGATGCGCCGAGCTGGGGTGAGCATACTTGTTGCCCCTCATCTCGGTGCCTGTATGCTGGGGTTCACCCCGGAGAACAAGAGGGTGGCCTCCCTCCGCATACGTGTGGGGGGACGGGTTCTGACTGTTGTTTGTGCTTATGCGCCAAACAGCAGTTCAGATTACCCACCCTTTTTGGAGTCCTTGGAAGGGGTACTGGAGAGTGCCCCTCCTGGGGACTCCCTCGTTTTACTGGGGGACTTCAATGCTCATATGGGCAATGACAGTGGGACCTGGAGGGGCGTGGTTGGGAGGAACGGCCCACCTGATCTGAACTCGAATGGTGTTCTGTTGTTGGACTTCTGTGCTAGTCATGGATTGTCCATCAAGAACACCATATTCAAGCATAAGGGTGTCCACATGTGCTCTTGGCACCACATATTATATATATATATATATATATATATATATATATATATATATATATATAAATATAAATATATATATATATATATATATATATATATATATATATATATATATATAGTTTGCATATCTGTCGCGTGTAACAAAAATAATTTCCCACCTGTATTTCTGAGTCTGATTCTGATTCAATTCAATTCAATTCAATTCAATTTTATTTATATAGCGCCAAATCATGAAACATGTCATCTCAAGGCACTTTACAAAGTCAAGTTCAATCATATTATACAGATTGGGTCAGATTATACAGATTGGTCAAAAATGTCCTATATAAGGAGCTCAGAAAGCTCTACTGCTTCTAAACAGTTCAGACACTGCGCAGGTTCTAAAGATTCCTCCAATGCTGCCTCACTTACTGAGGACGAGGTAATCATGTTTGGGAGGATGCCAATTCTTTTATTTTTAATGGCATCAGATTTATTTATGAAGAATCCCATAAAATCGTTACTACTAAGAGCTAAGGGAATGGATGGATCAACAGAGCCTATCTTATCTTATCTTATTTCTGTAAATGAAGCCTCAAATCATCATTGAACAATAGACACCTTATTACCTCATTATTTGTTATCTGTGAATCACGGAGGACAGCTAGTTCATACAAATTTTTTAATCTTCATCTTTTTATTTTTAATCTCTCTTAAACGCCATAATGGAAAAAACTTTGACCCTTGTTCATTGCCTGTTTGTTTTTGTTTGTTTAAGTTTCTTATGTGTACTCTTAGCTGGAGTGGCCAAAAAGAAATTTCACCACAGTAGCATGCGGTGACAGTAAAACTGCAATAACTCTGTTTGTTAACCACAAGAGGAAGACAGAGAAAATTTAGCCTCACAAACATTTGTCTTGTGATAAACTGGATATTTTTCCAGCAATGACTCCACCCATCCAGGCTGAGCAGAGATTGAATGATGTTTATGATGAAGTGTCAGAGCATTATTTCTGAGTTAAAATACTTATTTTCTGATTGAATAAATATGGTGCTATGAACTGACAAATCACAGTTTGATGAAGCTCTTTGAATTTTTTAACCAGCTCTGCAGCAGATAGACACAGTAGACCCAGTAGATCTCAACGGATCATTTAGGAAGTTTTAAGAAAACTTATAAGTTTTATATTTCCCCATTATACAGGTTTCTCACTTAGATCCAAAATCTGTTTTTCAATAGAGAAGAATATTTTAATAATACTACAGAAAAAAATAAAACAATAACATTTTACTAACACACTAATAATACAAGTAAAACAATTCATCCATCCATTTTCTGACCCGCTTAATTCCTCATGGGGTCGCGGGGAGTAAAACAATCATTCAACTCAATCAAGTAAGCAGTTGCATAGTGTAAACTAGTTTAAACATCTCCTCCTCTGATCAAGCCTTGATCAGCTTAAAATCTCTAAACTGAAAGTTTCTGACTGTTGAACATTATTGATGGTAAAACAGCAGGTCATGATGGTCTACCAATCCAGTTTTATAGAATATTTTAAGATAATTTAAGATCTTACTGTTAAAAATGTAAATGCAAACTTTATCCTTCTTTAATTTCTGCAGAGGTCAATTTGATGATGAAACCAGGTTAATATCCCACTACAGTGTTTTACATTTTAACTAAAGCCTACCGCTTTCAGACACAAAATTAACTATAAAGGGTCCTTATATTTTTCACCTGGTTCAAAGTAATAACAACATTTTCATGCCAAAACTCTCAAGTCCCTGAAATAATCCATGAATATTTGATGAGAGTAACAAGACTGTAATATATGTTTTTACAGGTTGTGCTGATTTGTTCAGAAAACCAGAGATGTTCCCCGTGGTCAATGTTCTCCTGACTGGCTGTGAACCTCCTGTCTGGGACAACTGCAGCAGATCTGAGCCTCTCTGGTGGAGGATTGTAATTGGTAGACAACAGGACTACCTTCTATACTGCCAGTGTGATCTTTTGTTGAAGGGCATTTCTTTCAGTTTTCTTGGGTTACTACATTGGATTAAATTGTTTACATGGTTCCTCTGTGATATCATCGGCAGTTCAGTGTCCTCACCATTATGTTTAAAGAAGAAGGTGAGTTAGGAACCTGTTATGGGAATCCCAGGAGCTTAAATAGAACATTAAGGTCAATTGGACAGCATCTTGTTTCGTGAACTTTCTCATCCAAAATGCTTCTTCAGTTCAGAACATGGTTTGAGGGAATAGGTTCAGACATTGTAAGCAGAACTTTACTACAAGGGAAATGAAGGTCACTAATGAGGAAATTAGGCCATAAGAGTAACTGGGCCAACTGTCTTTTGTGCTCATTATTGTTGCTATTTAAATGGTTGTGCTCCGGTCCAAGAGGTCACGTGATTTTAGTTTTGCTGCTCAGCCAATCAGATCGCTGTTTTGTCAGCTGTGCGAGTTCAACCAGTTCATCATGGCTGCGCCCGTAAAGTGTTGTTTGCATCTGTTTCCAGACGAAGAAAGCCCAAAATTAGCATTTTCTGGTGCCAGTTGGCAGAGGTCTTGATGGGGAGGAAAAAGAAATAGCCCAGACCATCCTTCCATCCATCCATCCATCCATCCATCCATCCATCCATCTATTTTCTAACACGCTTATCCCCTCTGGGATCGCAAGGTGCCGTTGCCGATCTCCAGCTTTAAATGGGTGAGAGGAGGAGTACAACCTGGACAGGTCGCCAGTTCATCGCAGGGCAGAAATAGCCCAGACTTTTGCCCAATTTACCGTGATATCACCAAGATCTGCTGCACACGTGTCGTCGTGCCAAACAACTTGTCACTTATCTCGGTCAGAATTTGTATCCTGTGCGTCGGGAGCGCATTCAGCTGGAGGAATGAATCCAGTTACCTCCGCCTCATTTCCAAACTATTAGGAGTGGAAATGAAGATGTTTTATTTTTCTTAATGAAATATAGCAATGGTGTTGTTACATTGTCGTTCAGTTAGTGGGTTAAAACTGAAAATGTACCACTTGTTAGTGAGTTTGTAAAGGATTGCTATGTCGGTTAAAACTTGATTGATCACTCAATATAACACGTTATGAGAAAGAAAACTTCTCTGTGGTCATTTCTACATGTGTCACAAAAATATTAGCTTTATGTTAAGGCTTATACAGCCTTTTTTTCTTCCGCTCTGCGCTGTCTGGGGCCCAGCAGACGACAGTGTAGAGGAGTGCTATTCAGTACTATGCATGTTCAGTTTAGTAGCGAGTAGAATTCCAAGGTTGTTGAATCAGAGCATTACTGTAACAGGGAATTGTTTTTGGAATAGTACTGTGGAATAGTAATTGTTTGTGTTTATTCCAATTCACAGTTGCATGGTTATTCAGAATTCAGAGCTGCCTCCTCTTGGAGTTAACATCTGATATTAACACAGAGACATTATCATTGGATTGGTGATAAGGAATAAGGATTTAAACTCTAATTGCAGTTATATCGGGGTTCTCATAGTCTGCCGGAAAAAACTCTTCGGTCAGAAGCCGATCGGATATCTTGTTCCGGCATAAATGAGTTCATAACAGCTAATTAATAAATGCATTAGTGGTATAAATCATTACAAGCTTCCAGCTTGGGCATCACCACCATTTGAACTATATTTTGTTATAGCTACATTTTGAGTTGAATAACTTATTATTTAAATTATAATACCAAATTATAATTAATAATAATTAATAATAATAATAAGCATATTCAAACAGCTTCTGTCATAACAGCGGTGACAGTAAAGAATCCTTGAATCCTTGAGCAGACAAGGAAAAACTGCAATAACTCTGTTTGTTAACCAAAAGATGAAGACAGAGAAAGTTTAGCCTCACAAACATTTGTCTTGTGATTAACTGGATATTTTGTCTGAGTTGCTACTGTAAAAAAAAAAAAAAAACACATGGAAAACAAATCTTGATATTGCTTCACCTGAAATAATTTTTTTAGTCCTTATTGTGGAAATGTTGTCAAATCTTTCTTCAAATAAATAATAATAATAATTCTTCCACATTAATGTAAATTTATTGACAACCAAATTGCTAACTCATTCTAATTTAAACTGACTACTGTAGCTCTAGAGAGCATCCAGAAGGCCACAGAGATGAACATGAAAATTATTTACCCAGGCACGCCTCAATATAATTCCAATAAAACTTTCTGGCACCTTAATTTGGAAAATTATGAAACCAACAACTTAGTCTTTCAAAAAGTTTCAGGACTATGTACCAGAAAAGTGAATATTAATTTTACAGTTTGACAAAGAGAAAAGATTACATTTAGCTTAGTGTGATTGACTAAAAGATTTAGGATGATCTATAAAAATGTAGAAAAAAACAGAGTAATGATATAATCTGCTCAGTTCAAAATAAATGCTCAGTGGTGACAACATCATAAAAGCTGGCTCTTGGGACGTGGAATGTCACCTCTCTGGTGGGGAAGGAGCCTGAGCTTGTGCACGATGTTGAGAGGTTCCGACTAGAGATAGTCGGGCTCACCTCGACGCATGGCTCTGGCTCTGGAACCAGTCTCCTTGAGAGGGGTTGGATATTCTCCAACTCTGGAGTTGCCCCTGGTGAGAGGCGCTGAGCTGGGGTGGGCAAACTTGTTGCCCCTCATCTCGGTGCCTGTAGGCTGGGGTTTTCCCTGGTGAACGAGAGGCTGGCCTCCCTCCGCATTCGTGTGGGGGGACGGGTTCTGACTGTTGTTTGTGCGTATGCGCCAAACAGCAGTTCAGATTACCCACCCTTTTTGGAGTCCTTGGAGGGGGTACTGGAGAGTGCCCCTCCTGGGGGGTCCCTCGTTTTGCCGGGAGACTTCAACGCTCAAATGGGCAATGACAGTGGGACCTGGAGGGGCGTGGTTGGGAGGAACGGCCCACCTGATCTGAACTCGAGTGGTGTTCTGTTGTTGGACTTCTGTGCTAGTCATGGATTGTCCATCACGAACACCATATTCAAGTATAAGGGTGTCCACATGTGCTCTTGGCACCACACATATATATATATATATATATATATATATATATATATATATATATATATATAGTTTGCATATCTGTAGCGTGTAACGAAAATAATTTCCCACCTGTATTATTAAAGTGTTTCTGAGTCTGATTCTGATTAAAGTCGCAGTTCCACCGGCCCTCCTGGTTTTTACCTGTCTTACTTGGCTCCTCCCTACTATAATTACCTTCGGCCATTTTTGTCATTTGACCAGCCTAGAAAGGCCTGGAAGAGGGAAAGGCCTCCTGGTCTTTGCTTTAACCCCTCCGACCCCCCCCCCCACACACACACACACACATACACACACAAACAGCCTCACGGCCTGTTTGCAGAACTACAATTTTAAAGAAATCTGCGAGAAATGGTAGATAATAAATTATAACATTATATAATGAAGTTTTCCAAACTGGGAGAAAAAGAAAACAGCCAGGAGGAGGAGAGTGATGAGATGATCAGTTCAGAAGTGATGCTCTGTGGTGACATCATCATAGTCCTCATCCAATCCCTGATAAGCCTTGTTGGGTTGAGTCATTACCATGGCAACAGGTAGGTCACTTCCTGCAGTCAGAGAAGGTTAGAAAGGAAGGAAATGGAGAAAAGTTATCAACATGGGGAGATTTATCTCTAACAGCTGTTAACTGATCGACTGATTGGTTCCTTTGATTGAAAGGTCAGTACATGAATTAGACTGCTACCTGTGGCTCTCTGTCGATATAGAGACACCATGAGGAGAGTGGAGATGAAGTAGGGACAGAAGACCACCAGGTGGCAGACCAGCATGAACACAAGGTGAGAAGATGAGGCAGGAGTAGGAGATGTAACAAAGGAGGGGCTTGTAGATGGGCCTGTAGTTGGAGATTTTTCTGCAGAGACAGTGAAATCTAATCAGGTCAATATTTAGATGACATATTTAGACAAACCAGAAGCAGGTTAACACTCCTCTACCAGGGCTCTGTTAACATGAGATCATCGCCACACCAACAGGTTAAAATCAGCCAGAAGGTGGATGGACTTTGAAGGGTCTGGTTGAGAGGATCAGGTCCACACTGATGCATCCACCAAGAGAGGATGAACCAAACTTCTGCACTGAGGTCAGAGTTTCTATTCATGGGGCAGTTAATGGGGTCCTCACCTGGCAGAGGTAACCATGGTGACAGCACATCTATGGAGATGATGTTTACCTGTGTGTCTTCCTGATGAGAGCATTTAAAGAACGACTGATCACACTGGCATCAGGCCATGGCTACAACCTGATGGTGTCCACAGTGGGCTGAGAGCATTCTAAGTAAGCTGTCATGATGATTCTGGAAACACGGATACTATTGTTGTAAGCACAGCACCACAGATTTAGATTCCCGCATTTGCCTTTGTTAAATCTGTTCCTTTCCTTCCACAGTGTTTGGTCCCAACGTCTCGGTTACTACGGCTGCTCATTCTGTGAGCATAACGTCTCCGTGTACCTCTGAGCCTTTTATAAACACCTTTAACTGCTTTTTGTCTCCCAACTGTGTTCTGCATGTGGGCAAAACACCTAAAATCCATGACAGAAGAACACTCCGGCTATGCAGACGCAGCAGACACTTTCGGGAGGCAGCTTTCTGCTCAGCAGGAGCAGTTGCAGGCTCTCAGGTTAACAGTACGCGCTACCCAGGATCAGCTGCAGGGGTTGACAGCTCAGCTGGGTCAACTGACAGCTGCGCTAAACTCCGCTTCACAACCACCTGTTTCCATGTCGCCCAGCACTCCACCAGAACCCACGGCTCAGCCTTCCCCTGTCCCTGAGAGCTCTTTTCCAATTCCTGAGAAGTTCTCCGGAGACAGAGGAGGATTTTTATTTTAGTGCTCCCTTGTTTTCAATAGGTCCCCTCGGACATTCGCGTTAGATGAAGCTAAGATTTTGTTTGTTTTACGGCTGTTGTCAGGAAGAGCTCTAAAATGGGCCGAAGCCCGCTTCCCTGACTGCCGAGCGTTTGGTTGCACTTTCGATGTGTTTGTTTGCAAATTTAAAATCGTGTTCGCAGCCAAAGCAGACCCTGAGCAGCAGTCTAGGCATTTGTTAACGCTTAGACAGCAAGGTCGCCGCGTCTCAGACTTTGCGGTCGAGTTCCACATGTATGCGGCCGCCGCTGGCTGGGAAGGGCGAGCACTAAAGGCTGCGTTCTTTCAGGCTTTAGATGAGGCTCTGAAAGACGAGCTGGCTTGCGTGGAAGAGCCCAGTTCTTTTGAGGAACTCGTTTTGCTAGCCGTCCGCCTCAATGCCTGGTTACGGAGTAGCGGCCGGGTTTGGTCGGAGAGGTCCGTACGTCAGTCGACTCCTTTCACACATGGGTTAATTCCACCCCGACCTGCCGCTACTTCATCCTCTCTTCCTAAGCCTATGCAAATCAGACGGGTCCATCTCACTCCAGAACAACGGCAGCGTATGGAGTCAAATCAGTGTCTCTATTGTGCCTTCCGGAGCACTTTGTTAATTCATTCCCGGTACAGCCAAAAGATCGGGTCCGCCGCCTGTAGTGGGGAAGCCGACGGTCCGTAATAAGTTTTCACACCCCACTTCCCTTAGTGTCCCTGCGTCACCACGTTTTTGCCTTCGTGCCACTGTTCTCACGACTCTATACAGTCTTAACCTTTCGGCTTTAATTGACTCAGCCTCTGATTTTAATTTAATTGACCAATAGCTAGTCCTTCAATCCAAGATTGAGACGATGCCTCTGTCTGTGCCCCTCCAGGTTTCTGCCCTGGATTGAGGATGCTAAACCCAAATTACTCACTAGACCAAGCCTCTGGAGGTGATAATTTCTGGTAATCACATGGAACACATTCCGTTTTTTGTTTTTCCTGTAAAGCACTCATCTGTTGTCTTAGACTTAGCCTGGCTGCAACAGCATAATACTCATCTTAACTGGGCTGAGCGCCGTTTGGTCTGAGCGTCTTGGTCACTGGCTTGTCACTCGCACTGTCTTCAGTCCGCCGTGCCATCCAGTCATCCGTCGGTTAACCTTTGTTAAGAGCGAGGATTCCGTAAACCTCAGTCTAGTTCTTGAGACCTATCACGATTTACGTCAAGTTTTCAGTAAGAGCAAAGCCGCGTCCTAACCGCCACATCGCCCCTATGACTGCGCCATTGACCTTCTGCCTGGTGTCCTGTTGCCGGCCAGCCGCTTGTATAACATCTCTGGGGCGGAGCGCCAGGCCCTCGAGAAGTATATTAGTGAGTCACTTGCTTCAGGGTTAATTCTGCCTTCTTCCTCTCCATTGGGCGGGGGTTTCTTTTTTGTGGGCAAAAAGGACGGTTCCCTCCACCTGTGTATCGACTATCGCGGGTTGAACCAAATCACTGTTAAGAACAGATACCCGCTTCCTTTGTTGTCCTCTGCACTTGAACCGGTCCAAGATGCGGTGGTATTTACCAAACTAGATCTCCGTAATGCTTATCATTTGGTTTGCATCCGCCAGGGGGATGAGTGGAAGACTGCAATCAAGACCCCTCTGGGGCATTTTGAGTATTAAGTAATGCCTTTTGGGCTGTGTAATGCTCCGTCGGTTTTCCAAGCCCTAGTGAATGATGTCCTACGGGACTTTCTCAATGTTTTTGTTTTTGTTTACCTGGATGACATCCTCATTTACTCCTGAGACCTCGCCCAGCACCAACAGCATGTTCGTCTAGTCCTCCAACGCCTCCTTGAAAACTGCTTGTTTGTTAAGGCCGAGAAATGTGAGTTTCACAAAGCCTCAGTTACTTTCCTCTGCCTGATTTTAGAAGGCGGGCAGGTTAGGTCAGATCTCGATAAGATCAAGGCTGTACTGGATTGGCCAGACCAGACTCTAGGAAGCAACTTCAGGGTTTCCTTGGTTTCGCTAACTTTTATAGGCATTTCATTAGGGGGTATAGTCAGATCGCAGCTCCCCTACACGCACTTACTTCTACTAAGTCCTGTAATGCCAACTCAGATGAGATGAAACTGCATTCATTCGGGACGTGACAGACTGCATTTCCCATGATGCAATGTGGTCAAAATGGCCACCAACTCCCATCATGCAACACGGCCCAAAAATGGCCGCTGCCCCTAACAACAGAGCGGAGAGATAATGATGCTACGGAAAAGTTTTATAAGCGATGAACACATGGCGTTCATCCTTCTTCTTGGTGTTCTGCCAGTCAGGGAAGGCACACGGCTGCTCCACTCCTTGGACCCCCCCCCCCCCCCCCCCCCACCCCCCACTCCACGTGCTCGATAACTCTTTGCTGGACCCGAAGATTACTGGAGCAAACTCATCCCCGTATTTGCTGATACAGATACAGGAGGTCGACTTAAAAAGAAGTGCTTTTTAAATTCCCTCTGATCAAAGACTGAGAGCCGTCATCTCCAGGTAATCGAAAAGAGGAACCCGCTTTTGTTTGGCCAAACAAAGCGTCTAACGCCCAGAGAGACGAAGAAAATTCCCCTCCCGTGTCTCGCTGCAGCCCGCGGACATCTGCGTCACCAAGACGCCTTCAGGACGCCGCATTGCTCGGAGCGCTCACGGACCCAGCCGGGACAAGTAAATGTTTTTTCCCCCTTTTATTTCTTTTTCACCCACAGGGGTGGTTTAGAAGTGCCTGGGCAGGTGTTAGGGATTTAGTTAAATGTTTTTACTCCAAGGTGGAGTGTTTTTAACTGTTGAATATCTTTATGTGTGTGTGTATGCCTTTTTACAAGTGATTTTTGCTGTGTTTGATTTCTGGTTCGTAAGGACCCTGCCGCGGGTCCTTCTTTAACTCTTTTTCCATCTTCTTCCATCTTTTCCCCTCTCTCTTTGCTTTTCTTATCAGCAGATTCGATCTCTTTGTTTGAAACTTAGTTCGCATTTTTCTTTAAACTCACCAGTTAGCCGCTCCCTCTCGAAGCGAGGTATCACCCCCATCAGCGTAAGCGTTGTTACATCATTAGGACCTCCCCTCATGCATCACGCAAGGGTGCAGTGCAGATGTCATCATGGTTGCCATTTTGGGAGGGTGTTGAGTAACTGAACTGTGGTTAGCTCAGCTGAACTAAGATTTGCTACCTCTCAATTTAATCAATTTTTTTAACTTTTATTTCCACATATATTTAGCATGTTTAGTTTAGTAGCGAGTAGAATTCCAAGGTTGTTGAATCAGAGAATTACTGTAACAGGGACTTGCTTTTGGTTAAATAAAAACAACAACTGTGGAATAGTAATTGTTTGTGTTCATTCCAATTCACAGTTGCATGGTTATTCAGAATTCAGAGCTACCTCCTCTCGGAGTAACATTTGATATTAACACAGAGACATTTTCATTGGATTGGTAATAAGGAATAAGGATTTAAACTCTAATTGCAGTTATATTGGGGCTCTCATAGTCTGCCGGATGAACCTCTTCGGTCAGAAGCCGATCGAATAATCTTGTTCCGGCATAAATGAGTTCATAACAGCTAATTAATAAATGCATTAGTATAAATCATTACAAACTTCTAGCTTGACATCACCACCATTTGAACCATATTTTGTTATAGCTAATTTTGAATGACTTATTATTTAAATC
This sequence comes from Fundulus heteroclitus, assembly GCF_011125445.2. Taxonomy (NCBI): domain Eukaryota; kingdom Metazoa; phylum Chordata; class Actinopteri; order Cyprinodontiformes; family Fundulidae; genus Fundulus; species Fundulus heteroclitus. The sequence goes on from NW_023397154.1 coordinate 527,787, forward strand.
ATAATACCAAATAATAATAATAGGCATATTCAATCAGCTTCTGGCATAACAGTCCCCTTTTACTTGGAACCCAGAAGCCAGCACCGGTTTTCAGGAGTTAAAGACTTGGTTCTCTCAGGCCCCTATCCTCATACACCCAGACCCCAGTAAACAGTTCCTTCTTGAGATAGACGCCTCAGACACAGGGGTAGGAGCGGATCTTTCCCAGCAACCAGACTCCGATCAGAAACTCCACCCCTGCATTTTTTTCTCGTCGGTTGTCTCCAGCCAAACGTAATTATGACGTAGGCAACAGAGAGCTTCTAGCTATTAAGTTAGCCTTAGAGGAGAGGCGACATTGGTTGGAGGGGTCCGAGCAGCCCATAATTATTTGGACTGACCACAAGAACCTGGCATATCTACAATCTGCCAGACGCCTCAACCCCCGACAGGCTCGATGGTCCCTCTTCTTTTCACGGCTTAATTTATCCATCCCCTACCGTCCCGGCTCAAGAAACCTGAAGCCTGACGCTCTGTCCCGCTTATATGCCCCACAATGAAGAACCTGCTCCCATCTTACCTCCTACCTGCACTTTTGGTGCCCTTTGCTAAGAATTGGAGGACCTCATAGCCCAAGCCGTGCGAGATGAGCCCGATCCTGGAACCGAACCCCCTGGCCTCTCCTATGTTCCTCGCTCTGTTCGTCCTGAGGTTCTCGGTTGGTGCCATGCCTCCAAGTTTTCCGCCCATCTGGGCATTTCTAGAACCCAGTCTAAAGTTTCTCGTCGTTTCTGGTGGCCCTCCTGCACGAAGGATGTCTGAGAATATGTTGGTGCTTGCCCTGTTTGTGCTTAAAATAAGATGTCAAACAAACCTCCTGCTAGTCTTCTACAACCCCTTCCTGTACCTAAGCACCCTTGGTCCCACATAGCACTGGATTACATCACCGGTCTCCCGTCCTCTCAGTGTATGACAACCATCCTAACGGTCGTAGACCGGTTCTCCAAATCTTGTCATTTGATCTCTCTCAGAAAACTGCCCAACGCCTTCCAGACAGCTTAACTCCTTATAAAACATGTTTTCAAACTCCACGGTATCCCCTGCGACATCCTCTCTGACCGGGGTCCCCAGTTTGTTTCTTAAGTCTGGAAGCACTTCTGTTCTGTACTCGGTGCCTGTTACAACCTCACATCTGGATACCATCCTCAGTCAAATGGACAATCTGAACGCATGAATCAACAGCTAGAAACCACTCTTCGATGCCTCACCTCCTATTCACCCACCGAATGGAACAAGTGCTTGCCTTGGGTGGAATACGCCTTGAACTCACACATCTCCACTGCCACCGGTCACTCCGCGTTCGAGATCTCTCTAGGTCATCAGCCTCCGCTCCTTCCCACTGATGAGCTCCAAATCCCGGTCACCTCTGTAAATTACCACATACTCTATTGCCATCAGACTTGGAATTCCACCGTCACTGCCCTCCAACAGACCACTGAGCACCCCGGTCAGAAGGTCTGGATCTCTTCTAATGACATACTTTGTCATTAGAAGAGAACCAGACCTTCTCCCCGGTTTACTGGACCATACAAAATTGAAAGAATCATCAGTCCATCTGCTGTTCGTCTCCGTCTGCCCCCCAATTCTCGTGTCCATCCTACCTTCCACATCTCACAGATCAAGCCGGTCCTCTCTAGTGATCCCTGCCCTCCAGCCGAGCCCCCTCCACTCACCCAGGACGATCAAGGACGCCGGATCCAAGGGATCGTGGACTCCCATTAGCGGGGTAAAGGTTACCAATACATCGTCGACTGGGAGGGCCGCGGTCCCGAGGACCAGTCATGGGTGCCCGGTTCCTCCATCCCTTATCCTACCCTGTTGGATTCCTTTTGGGCCTCTCGTCCCTCCGCATCCTCCTCTGGGCCTCCAGGTGGTGACCGTTGAGGGGGGGTGGTGGTGTCAGGATTCTACAGGCTGTGCTGTCTGCGCTGCCTGTTCTATTCTCTTGTTTCCTCTCAGGTGATCGTAGTTGGCAGGTGGGCATGGCACACACCTGTAGCTCATTTCGGCAGCTCCGGCTCGGAGCTTATAAGCAGGTTGCAGTCAGCTGAAGGATGCTGGAGTGTTAAACCGTTGTGGTACGTATACTGACCACTGTCTCTCAACAGTTTCTGGTTCCTGCGTGATTCATGTTTCCTGTTCACAGTGCTAATTCATGTCTCCAGTTTCCTCGTAGATCGCTTTTTGGCTCTGGATTACTAACCGGTCTCAAGCCTAGTTCCTGAATCCTCGTCGCTCAGATTTGGCAGTTCCCCCCTCAAGCCCCCTTGGTATTACCAAGCCAGATAAGAGTTCCCTCCTTCCTGGATTCACCCTGGTTCCTTCGGCTGCTCTCTGCTACCTGCTTCCCGCTGTGGTTCTGCTGGGGCTCCCCACCTCTGTTCCACCTGCTGGCTCACTTATCACTCCATCAACTGGTTCCACCAAGAGAAAGAGTTCTACTGAATCCGTTCTTCCACTCCACTCCCCCTGGATAGGTTACTCATACCTGGCGGTAAGCACAGCACCACAAATTTAGATTCCCGCATTTGCCTTTGTTAAATCTGTTCCTTTCCTTCCACAGTGTTTCGGTCCCAACGTCTCGGTTACTATGCCTGCTCATTCTGTGAGCATAACATCTGCGTGTACCCCTGAGCATTTAATAAACAACTTTAACTGCTTTTTGTCTCCGGACTGTGTTCTGCATGTGGGCCAAACACCTAAAAACCATGACACAGCTAAAATAACCTCACCAAGGACCTGAGAGAAACCAGCGGTGTTCAACACAACGAATTCCATGATGACATGTAAAGATTGGCTGCACAAATAAATCAGACTGTATCAGAATAGGAAGCAAAGTAAGTTAGATCTTCTGACCAACAATCAGAGCTGCAAATAATCATCAGGAAGGTCAGGACTGTGCACCACGTGTCTTTATGTTAAACTATAGTGAAGCTGCTGACCTGAGACAGAGATCCTGCTGGATGGAGACTCTACATGAGCGCTGATGCTACACCTGTAGAGGCCTTCATCAGAGCTGGTCACATGGTGGAGGGTCATGTGACCTGCAGGCTCAGTCCTGATGAGGGAGCCATCTTTATAGAAAGCAGCTGGGAGATTGGAGGGAGCGGTCTTTGTGTGACAGCTCAGAGTGACGTCATCTCCCTCCATCACAGGGAGGACAGGACTCTGCAGGATCACTGATCCACCTCAACACAGAGACAAACTACAGCATTTCATCCATTTCCACACAGCTTCATCAACACTAACTCCACAGTCTGATCTTACCAGTGACAGTGAACTGGATGCTGCTGCTGGCTGCTCCCTCTCTGGACTCACACCAGTAAACTCCACTCTCATGTTTGTCGAGACTGCTGAAGGTGCAGGTAGAACCAGCTGGTTTCCCCCATCCATCCCCACACCGAGTCCTGGTTTCTCTGGTTGTGTTCCTATTCACAGTCCATCCAGCAGAGCTGTTGTCCTCCTCACAGCTCAGAGCCACAGAGTCTCCTTCAAAGAACTGAGATCTGCTGGGACTCACAGTCAGAGCAGCTGGGAGGAAGAAAGCAGGTTAAATAGTTTCTAATTCCTGCAGGAGCGTCTCTGTGGACTCAGTCAGACTGAAACAGTGACAGAAGCAGTTTCTAACCTTGGTTTGTTGAGCAGCTCAGCAGAGAGATGAGAGCTGCAGAGAAATGACTCTCAGGTTAGTTGGAGCTTTAATCAGCGCTCTGCTGTGGGAAGCAGCAGTGATGGTCTCTCAACATTTCCACACCAACACACATCCAGCAGATGGGACTCACCCAGCAGCCTGTGGACAGATGTTCCCTCCATTCTGCAGCTGGATCAAATGAGACCAGCAGCAGGTTGGCAGACAGTAAAAAGCTCCTCTTCCTCTTTGTGGACCACTACATGTCAGAGGCTCTGAGAGCTTTGCTCTGCAGCTCAGACCAGGAAACTCTCACATACAGGAACAAAGGTGAGAAACCCACAAACTCAGCATGACCTAGACACTAAACATCCTCTGGGTTTGTTTCTATTAAAGTACAAATCTTCAGCTTAGTTAAAGTAAGAAGCTGTCTGATAAATAAAGTTAAATGCAGTAAAAGTGATTCTATTTTCTATTCTGTCATCTTTTTGTTTCAGCTTATGCAGAAAACAGGTGATGGTTCACATAGAAGTTTTCCTCAGAGCAGAGATGAAAGCAGAACACTGAGAACCACAGAGGAGGAGGAGCTGCTGAGCTGATCACAGATCAGATCTCAGATCACCAAGCAGCAGGATGGAGGAAACATCTCTACTGTGGCTGATCTGTAAGTACACGTCTGGTTTTACTCTGCTGTCTCCATGAAGGACAAACCTCCACCTGACCTGAGAGTCATTTCTCTGCAGCTCTGATCTCTCTGCTGAGCTGCACCACAGCTGCTCTGACTGTGAGTCCCAGCAGATCTCAGTTCTTTGAAGGAGACTCTGTGTCTCTGAGCTGTGAGGAGGACAACAGCTCTGCTGGATGGACTGTGAGGAGGAACACAACCAAACGTCAGTCAGAGTGTGGAGATGGATGGGGAGAACCAGCTGGTTCTACCTGCACCATCAGCAGCCTCTTCATAGAGGACAGTGGAGTTTACTGGTGTGAGTGGAGAGAGGGAGCAGCCAGCAGCAGCATCCAGCTCACTGTCACTGGTAAGATCAGACTGTGGAGTTAGTGTTGATGAAGCTGTGTGGAAATGGATGAAATGCTGTAGTTTGTCTCTGTGTTGAGGTGGATCAGTGATCCTGCAGAGTCCTGTCCTCCCTGTGATGGAGGGAGATGACGTCACTCTGAGCTGTCACACAAAGACCGCTCCCTCCAACCTCCCAGCTGCTTTCTATAAAGATGGCTCCCTCATCAGGACTGAGCCTGCAGGTCACATGACCCTCCACCATGTGACCTGCTCTGATGAAGGCCTCTACAGGTGTAGCATCAGCGGTCATGGAGAGTCTCCATCCAGCAGCATCTCTGTCTCAGGTCAGCAGCTTTGCTCTCATTTCAAAACTCACTTATTTCACTTAATCATCTAAACAGGAAGGATTCATTTTACAGTTAAACCTCCAACCTCAGCTCCACCCACCAGTGAAGCTCCACCTTCTACCTCAGCCTCCCTCCAGGTCAGGCTGGTCTGCCACCTGGTGGTCTTCTGTCCATACTTCATCTCCACTCTCCTCCTGGTGTCTCTAAATCAGCACAAAGTCTCAGGTAAAACTGAATTTTGTATCTAATTGATTTTATCTAGTGTTAAAAAGTTATCCTCATTTTCTAACTTCCTCTAACAGGAAGTGATGTGCCAGCGTCTCCAGCAATGACTCCACCCATCCAGGCTGAGCAGAGATTGAATGATGTTTATGATCAAGTGACAGAGCATTATTTCTGAAATAAAGTACTTATTTTCTGATCGAAAATATCTGTTGTTTTTAATTGACAAAACACATTTTCATAAAACTTTTCCCAGTGTAACAAGCTCTGTAGAAGATGTAACAGTAGACCCAGGTAATCTTAGCAGAACATTTAGAATGTCTTGAGAAAATGTAGATTTTTTATGTTTACCCTCTACTTATACAGGTTTCTCACTGAGTTCCAAAATCACAAATGAAAATCTTCCATCTCAGTTTTACACAACATTTTAAGACAAAAATTCAGAACTTTATCCTTCTAATTTCTGCAGTGGTTAATTCACTTTTGAATCCACGGTAGCATCCCACTAAAGTGTTTTAAATTATAACTGAAGCCTACTGCTTTCAGACAAAGTAATAAGAATGTTTCTCAAGCCAAAACTCTCAGGGATTTCACAATATAAAGCAAGTCTCTGAAAAAACCCATGGTTGTTGATAGAAACATGGCTGTAAGATCTTTGAGTATTTTACTGGTCTGAACACCACAGATGTTCTCCATGTTCTTCATACTGGCTGTGGACCTCCTGTGTGGGAAAACTGCCGCAGATCCATGCCTCTCTGATGAAGGGTTGGAATGGATTATTATTGTTGTTTAGATCCTCATTAGCATCAGCAGCATGTTGCATCCGCTATTCTTCCCGGGGTCAGTTTGCATAAAAACACAGATTACATGTACAAACAAATTATATTAAAGATGACATTTTAAAGTAACATTCTCTATTTTTTCCACCTTTAAATAAAAGCACAAAATTTCAAAAATAGAGAAATATTTTAGTTTTCTCTTATATTAAAAAATAATCTGTACTTTTGTATAATATGTAGTCTATTTTGCCTTATACTATGTTAATCAAAACGGCAGGCAGCTCCGCTGGTCGCTAAGGCAAAAATTTTGGCGTGGGAAGATTTCAGAGAAGCCATGGTGAAACACTTCTGTTCAGCTTCATGGCGATTCTGGTCCACTATCTGGCATCTCAGGAGGGGGAAGCAGTGCAGTCCCAACCTCCTTAATCCCACCAACACATCTTCCATTGAGGAAGCAGAGCCTAAGGACTCTGGGTTGGGTTCTCCCATCTCTGGTGCTGAGGTTGCCGAGGTTGTTAAAAAGCTCCTCGGTGGCAAGGCTCCGGGGGTGGATGAGATTCGCCCTGAGTACCTTAAGGCTCTGGATGTTGTGGGGCTGTGTTGGTTAACGCGGCTCTGCAGCATTGCGTGGACATCGGGGGCAGTTCCCCTGGATTGGCAGACTGGGGTGGTGGTTCCCCTATTTAAAAAGGGGGACCGGAGGGTGTGTTCCAACTACAGAGGGATCACACTCTTAAGCCTCTCTGGTAAGGTCTATTCAGGGGTTCTGGAAAGGAGGGTCCGTTGGATAGTCGAATCTCGGATTCAGGAAGAGCAGTGTGGTTTTCGTCCTGGCCGTGGAACACTGGACCAGCTCTATACCCTCAGCAGGATTCTGAAGGGGGCATGGGAGTTTGCCCAACCAGTCTACATGTGCTTTGTGGATCTGGAGAAGGCATTCGACCGTGTCCCCCGAGGGATCCTGAGGGGGGCACTCCGGGAGTATGGAGTACCGGGCCCTTTAATAAGGGCTGTCAGGTCTCTGTACGACCGGTGTCAGAGTCTGGTCCGCATTGCCAGCAGTAAGTCGGACTCGTTTCCGGTGAGAGTTGGACTCCGCCAAGGTTGCCTTTTGTCACCGATTCTGTTCATAACTTTTATGGACAGAATTTCTAGGCGCAGCCAAGGTGTTGAGGGGATCCGTTTTGGTGGCCTTAGGATTGCGTCTCTGCTATTCGCGGATGACGTGGTCCTATTGGCTTCATCAGGGCGTGATCTACAGCTCTCACTGGAGCGGTTCGCAGCCGAGTGCGAAGCCGCCAAGATGAAAATCAGTGCCTCCAAATCCGAGACCATGGTCTTGAACCGGAAAAGGGTAGAGTGCCTTCTCCGGGTTCGGGAGGATGTGCTGCCCCTAGTGGAGGAGTTCAAGTATCTTGGGGTCTTGTTCATGAATGAGGGCAAGATGGAGCGGGAGACAGTGGAGAAGTCCACAACCATCTCCACTGTTTTTGCAGTGTTGAGCTCCAGGGAGAACATCGTTGAGGACTTCAAAAAGAACTCAGCCCCAGCTACCCTCATCACCCTCTGTGACTCCACCATTGACACCGTGGAGTCTTTCCGCTTCCTGGGAACTATCATCTCCCAGGACCTAAAGTGTGAGCTGAACATCAACTCCCTCACCAAGAAAGCCCAGCAGAGGATGTACTTCCTGCGGCAGCTGAAGAAATTCAACCTGCCAAGGACAATTAAATGTGGCACTAAAGAAACCAGGGACCATAGTTAAATGCCTACCAGGGGCCAGAACAGGCGACATAGAATCCTACCTAAAACTACTGGCTAAGGATAAGCGTAAATACCGCAAAATTGTTATTCACGCTGGCGGTAATGACACCCGGTCACGCCGATCAGAGGTCACCAAAGTTGGTGTTGCTTCGGTTTGTGAGTTTGCTAAAACTATGTCGGACTCTGTAATTTTCTCTGGTCCCCTGCCTGATCTGACCAGTGATGACATGTTTAGTCGCATGTCATCATTCAACCGCTGGTTGTCTAGGTGGTGTCCAGAAAACGACGTGGGCTACATTGATAACTGGAGAACTTTCTGGGGAAAACCTGGTCTGATCAGGAGAGACGGCATTCATCCCACTTTGGATGGTGCTGCTCTTCTTTCTAGAAATCTGGCCGGATTTATTAGTTCTCCTAAACGCTGACAACCCAGGGTCCAGACCAGGAAGCAGAGCCGTAGTTTAACACACCTCTCTGCAACTTCTGTACTGTTACCCACCCATTATCCTATTGAGACGGTGTCTTTCCCACGGCCAAAACTCAACAGATCAAAAACTGATCTAAAAGGAACAAATCATAAAAATCTAATACAAATCCATACGGATCACTTTGAACCAAAAAATAAAAGAATTAAATGTGGTCTATTAAATATAAGGTCTCTCCCTCCGAAGACTTTGTTAGTTAATGAATTGATTTCTGATAATCAGATTGATTTGTTTTGTCTCACAGAAACCTGGCTACAAGAGGACTACGTTAGTATAAATGAGTCAACCCCCTCCAGTTATTCAAATTTCCACATTCCCAGATCTGTGGGAAGAGGAGGAGGAGTGGCAACTATCTTTCAGTCTGATTTATTAATTAGTCCCAGGCCAACTAATAATTACAGTTCTTTTGAACATTTAACCCTCAGTTTCCCTCATCCAAACTGCAAAGCAATAAAACCTCTTCTGTTTGTTGTTTTGTATCGTCCACCAGGCCCTTACACTCAGTTTTTGGATGAGTTGTCAGATTTCTTATCTGATTTGGTGTTAAATACTGATAAGGTTATTATAGTGGGTGATTTTAACATCCATGTTGACACTGAATGTGATAACCTTAGTGTAGCCTTTAAAACTATCCTAGATTCAATTGGTTTTGCTCAAAATGTGCATGAACCGACGCACTCTCGGCTCCATACTTTAGACCTTGTTCTGACATATGGCATTGATTGTGAAGAATTAACAGTATTCTCTCACAACCCTGTCCTGTCTGATAATTTTTTAATAACATTTGAGTTTAATCTAACTGAGTTCTCCACCCCCAAAAGAGGGTTCCATTATAGTAGATCTTTATCGGATAATGCTGTATCAAAACTTAAAGAGTCTGTCCCCTTTTTAATATCCTCAGTATTGCAGAAATGCCCTGTAGATGGCAGCATTGCTGTTTCTTCCCATTCACAAATCGATACCTTTGCTAACAATGTGACTTCCTCATTGCGTTCTGCATTAGACAATGTAGCTCCCTTGAAAAAGAAGGTGATTATACACAGGAAGCTGGCTCCTTGGTTTAATTCAGAGCTGCGTTCCTTGAAGCACAATGTTAGGAAATTGGAGAGAAAATGGCGCTCTACACACCAAGAGGAATCCTACTTAATCTGGAGGGACAGACTATTGTTGTATAACAAGACCCTCCGCAGAGTAAGAGCAGCATATTTTTCATCATTAATTGAAGAGAATAAAAATAATCCTAGATTTCTCTTTAGTACAGTTGCCAAACTTACCCAGAGCCACAGCTCTGTTGATCCATCCATTCCCTTAGCTCTTAGTAGTAATGATTTTATGGGATTCTTCATAAATAAAATTGATGCCATTAAAAATAAAATAATTGGCATCCTCCCAAACATGATTACCTCGTCCTCAGTAAGTGAGGCAGCATTGGAGGAATCCTTAGAACCTGCGCAGTGTCTCAACTGTTTAAAAGCAGTAGAGCTTTCTGAGCTATCTAAAATTTTAGCTTCATCTAAACCTTCTACCTGTATGTTAGACCCAATCCCAACCAAGTTGTTTAAGGAGGTATTCCCTTTGATCAGTGGTCCTATTTTAGACATGATTAATCTATCCTTAGTAAATGGATATGTACCACAGGTTTTGAAAGTAGCTGTTATTAAACCTTTACTTAAGAAACCTTCTCTTGATCAAGATGAGTTAGTAAATTACAGACCTATATCTAATCTTCTTTTCTTATCTAAAATTCTTGAGAAAGTAGTTGCTAATCAACTTTGTGAACATTTACAAAGTAATGACCTACTTGAGGAGTTTCAGTCAGGCTTCAGAGCTCATCATAGCACTGAAACAGCTCTGGTGAAGGTCACTAATGATATTCTCGTGGACTCAGATAATGGACTTGTGTCTATACTTGTCCTGTTAGATCTCAGTGCTGCGTTTGATACAGTTGATCACAATATTATCCTACAAAGACTTGAACATACTGTAGGGACTAAGGGGAAAGCATTAGGCTGGTTTAAATCTTATCTGTCAGACAGATTCCAATTTGTTCATGTTAATAATAAATCTTCCTCAAACTCTAGGGTCACTTGTGGAGTACCACAGGGTTCAGTCCTTGGACCAATTCTATTTACTATATATATGCTTCCGATTGGCAAAATTATCAGACAGCATGGGATTAATTTCCACTGTTATGCTGATGATACTCAGCTATATTTATCCATAAATCCTGATGAATCCAATCAATTACTTCGACTGCAGTCATGTCTTGATGACATCAAAAGCTGGATGACTTTAAATTTCCTGCATCTAAATTCTGACAAGACCGAAGTTGTAATCTTTGGGCCAGAGTCCTCAAAAAATAAACTTCTTAACCAATCACTTAATCTGGGTGGCATTAATCTGGCCTCTGGTAATAAAGTAAAAAATCTTGGTGTTATTTTTGACCAAGACATGTCATTTAAATCCCATATTAAACAGGTTTCCAGAGTTTCCTTTTTTCACCTCCGGAATATCGCCAAAATTAGAAACATTCTGTCCAGGAGTGATGCTGAAAAACTGGTCCATGCATTTGTTACTTCAAGGCTGGACTATTGTAATTCTTTACTATCAGGAAGTCCACAAAATGCAGTTCAAAGCCTTCAGCTGATCCAAAATGCTGCAGCAAGAGTTCTGATGAAAATCAACAAGAGGGATCATATTTCTCCAATTTTAGCTTCCCTTCATTGGCTTCCTGTTAAATCAAGAATAGAATTTAAAATTCTTCTTCTAACGTATAAAGCCCTTAATAATCAAACTCCATCATATATCAGAGCTCTGATTACCCCGTATGTTCCTAACAGAGCACTTCGCTCTCAGACTGCAGGTCTGCTGGTGGTTCCTAGAGTCTCTAAAAGTAGAATGGGAGGCAGATCCTTTAGCTATCAGGCTCCTCTCCTGTGGAACCAACTCCCAGTTTTGGTCCGTGAGGCAGACACCCTGTCTACTTTTAAGACCAATGTTAAAACTTTCCTTTTTGACAAAAATTATAACTAGTGGCTCATGTTACTCTCAGCTACCTTTATAGTTTTACTGCTATAGGCTTAGGCTACTGGAGTATATCAGGATCTAATTTTCTCACTCTATTGAGTTCTACTGTTCTTCAATTATGCATTATGTGTTGTCATTTCTGCTTTAACTTTCTGTTCTCTCTCTTTTCTCTTCATAGTAGGTACACCTGGTCTGGCGTTCTGTTAACTGTGACATCATCCAGAGAAGACGGCTCACCCGCTACTACGATCTAATGTAGAACAGATTACTAGATCAATGTGTGCTTCTGTGCTTTTTTGTTTCTTTTGTTGTGTCTCTGTTCTGTCTTCTGTAACCCCAGTCGGTCGAGGCAGATGACCGGTCATAATGAGCCCGGTTCTGCCGGAGGTTTTCCTTCTCGTTAATGGGGAGTTTTTCATCCCACTGTCGCTTCATGCTTGCTCAGTATGAGGGATTGCAGCAAAGCCGTGTACAATGCAGACGACTCTTCCTGTGGCTCTACGCTTCCCCAGGAGTGAATGCTGCTTGTCGGGACTTTGATGCAATCAACTGGTTTCCTTATATAGGACATTTTTGACCAATCTGTATAATCTGACCCAATCTGTATAATATGATTGAACTTGACTTTGTAAAGTGCCTTGAGATGACATGTTTCATGATTTGGCGCTATATAAATAAAATTGAATTGAATTGAATGATGGTGCAGTTCTACTCCTCCATTACTGAGTCCATCCTCACCTCCTCCATCACCATCTGGTACACTGGTGCCACCGCTAAGGACAAGGGCAGACTGCAGCATGTCATCCGGTCTGTGTATATAGCTTCTGTATCAACACCAAGTCAAATTCCTTGTAAGTGCAAACCTACTTGGCAATAAACTTGATTCTGATTCTGATATCATAATTATTAGATTAAACAAAAATCTGTTAAGATATCAACTGGATCAGTGGAACGAACTGCTTAACCCAGAACTGCATGTCACACTTAGATAGCACCGGACACAGGGATATGGCACAAATCTACCAGATAACACCCCGGAGGTGACATTTTCTCTACTGATGAAACAGTTTGGATGTGTACGGCCCTCTATGGATGTGAACCTAAACTCCTTTATAATGTTTGTGTGATGAGCAATCGGGGCTTCTTGCCGCATCAGCGCTGATGTGTCTGTAACCGTTTGTCTGACTTTAGTAGATTAAATAAGTTGAAATGTACTTTCTGTTTCGAGAGTCTTGCATCTAAAGTAATATTTAAGTGGGGGTCGCCTGAAGGGTATAAACGAGCTGGGTCCACGGAGGGTGTTTCACCGCCGACCGGGTGCGGTAGCTCATAACAAAATGGTGTTTCCGCCTCGGACCCAAAAGGCGACGTAACACCATCCGTTGCCATTCTTCGGCCAGGACGTCATTACGGAAGAAAAACACACAGCTTGCGGCCAAAAATAAGGTAAGGAGATTGCCTTTTAAATATCTCCAGTGTTTTTGGTTCCTGGAAGGGCTGACTTTTTGCATTGCTTGAGGCAGAGAAAGGGTTGCAAATGAGTACCGTCTGATCTCTGCATAGATTACAGGGTTTGTTAATACCCAGATTGTGTAAGGATCCCCCGACTAAAAGATCATAATCCTAAAAAGGAGGGGTTTAAAGCCCCTTATTGCACGGAAACTAACATAAAACTCTTCGTTTTCGCGGAATAAAAAAGGGGGGGAACACGGAACCTAAGAGATGCAGCGCGGAGGACACGTTTATTGAATGAAAGGATAAAAGCTTGTTTTTGCCCAGTCTGAAGAGAATGGCTAAGATAACCGCAAAGTGTTAAAAGGTGAAATGGTCCCAAGCGTCGGCGAGATGAAGAGACCTATCCTTGCGGAATATATATTTCAAAGATATATTTCAATATAATTCACCAAATTGTTGCGTTTTCTGCATTCTTTTAGCTTGTTATGCAGAAGAAGCTGCCATGATGGCCAATGCAGACGGTTTGACACATACATTCTGTGGCCACCTCATTGTTGCTCTGAATAGTTTAATTGTTTTCACAGCAAATTATTTATAGCACTGAGTCTTTTAGCTGCAGCCTTTTAGATATAAAACCAATGACTTCTTCTTTTTGTTCTTCTTCTTCCTTATGTAGTTCATCTCCTTCGTGCTTCTTGACCTGGTGACCAGTCACATCTATAATATTTCAATACTGTTTGCAGACATTACATACATGCTTTTTAACTTTTATGTGTAAAATGGAGGCTTTAAATTAATGTTGGCAGGTTGTTGAGGAACTCCTTCAAAAACAATACAGTAAACGCTGCAGCAGAAAGTTGTTACAGAGAACTTAGAAAATGAGGAAGCTGAAGGTTTAAGTTGACACTAACATCTTAAATAGTCAGTTCCTGCTTTCTACACATTATAAGTTGAGAGGTTTTTATTGATTTTTGTTGCAACAAGTAAAACTTTGTAACTGATTAAATAAATTAATGATCAAAGATTAATGAATAAGATCTGGTTTAGTGTCTATGTGATGCTGAGTTTGTGGGTTTCTCACCTCTGTTCCTGTATGTGAGAGTTTCCTGGTCTGAGCTGCAGAGCAAAGCTCTCAGAGCCTCTGACATGTAGTGGTCCACAAAGAGGAAGAGGAGCTTTTTACTGTCTGCCAACCTGCTGCTGGTCTCATTTGATCCAGCTGCAGAATGGAGGGAACATCTGTCCACAGGCTGCTGGGTGAGTCCCATCTGCTGGATGTGTGTTGGTGTGGAAATGTTGAGAGACCATCACTGCTGCTTCCCACAGCAGAGCGCTGATTAAAGCTCCAACTAACCTGAGAGTCATTTCTCTGCAGCTCTCATCTCTCTGCTGAGCTGCTCAACAAACCAAGGTTAGAAACTGCTTCTGTCACTGTTTCAGTCTGACTGACTTCACAGAGACGCTCCTGCAGGAATTAGAAACTATTTAACCTGCTTTCTTCCTCCCAGCTGCTCTGACTGTGAGTCCCAGCAGATCTCAGTTCTTTGAAGGAGTCTCTGTGTCTCTGAGCTGTGAGGAGGACAACAGCTCTGCTGGATGGACTGTGAGGAGGAACACAACCAGAGAAACCAGAACTCAGTGTGGAGATGGATGGGGTTTATTAGATGGTTCTTTGTGTCACATCAGCTCGTTAATCTTAAGCAGCAGTGGAGTTTACTGGTGTGAGTGGAGAGAGGGAGCAGCCAGCAGCAGCAGCATCCAGCTCACTGTCACTGGTAAGATCAGACTGTGGAGTTAGTGTTGATGAAGCTGTGTGGAAATGGATGAAATGCTGTAGTTTGTCTCTGTGTTGAGGTGGATCAGTGATCCTGCAGAGTCCTGTCCTCCCTGTGATGGAGGGAGATGACGTCACTCTGAGCTGTCACACAAAGTCCATCCACCATCTGGCTGATTTAAACCTGTTGGTGTGGTGATGATCTTGTGTTAACAGAGCCCTGGTAGAGGAGTGTTAACCTGCCTCTGGTTTGCCTAAATATGTAATCTAAATATTGACCTTAATACATTTCTCTGTCTTGGCAGAAACACCTACAACCACATCTTCTCACCTTGTGTCCATGCTGGTCTGCCACCTGGTGGTCTTCTGTCCCTTCTTCATCTCCACTCTCCTCATGGTGTCTCTATATCGACAGAGAGCCACAGGTAGCAGTCTGATTCATCTACTGACCTTTCAATCAATCAATCAATCAATCAATCAATCAATCAATCAATCAATCAATCAACAGCTGAAAATGGAGATAAATCTCCCCATGTTGATAACTTTTCTCCATTTCCTTCCTTTCTAACCTTCTCTTACATCAGTAACTGGCCTGCATGTTGCCACGGTGATGACTCCACCCACCAAGGCTGATCAGGGATTGGATGAGGACCATGATGATGTCACCACAGAGCATCACTTCTGAACTGATCATCTCATCACTCTTCTCCTCCTGGGTGTTTTCTTCTTCTCCCAGTCTGGAAAACATCTGAACTCATAATAACGACTTCCTGAGATCACCAACATTCACTGACTGGGAAGAAGTGACCATCTGAACTGGACTTTATTGGATCAGACAGGTGTTCTCAAACTCCAGTCTTTAATTCCTGATCTCCTACAACTTCTAGATGTGTCTCTGCTCCAACACAGCTGACTGCAGTATGGGCTCATCAGCAGAGCTCAGCAGAGCCTGACTCCATGCTAGGAGGTAGTTCAGCCATTTGATTCAGTGTGTAGAGCAGGACACGTCTAGACATTACAGGACACTGGACCTCAAGGATTTAGTCTGAGACCACTCTGATAGACTCTGGATTGAATTGTTGCAGTTGATAGGAGTAAATTTCACTGACTAGGGTTTTATATAACAGTATGTCTACTGTTTCTGTTTGTCTTAGAAAGGGGACATATCAATTAAAACCCACTCTTTTTGCCCTTATATACATTTTGTTGTGTATTTGGAATCTCTAGGCGTGCAGAAAAATTGAGTGTAGTCTTTCTGGGAGCTGTGTTAATATCTTTATATTCTGTTTAAGTCAGATATTTCACTCCATTCAGCTTTTATTTCTTCTTTATTACGTTTGTTGAACATTTAAATCACAGTATTTGCTACGGAGCTGATAAACAAGGTCATCCAACCAATTTCATGATTCCACCATTTTTGTTTCTCTCTGCGATTTCGTATCCCAACCTGAAGGACGCCGAAGCTTCACGTTGATACCTGAAAATGTTTTTGGTTGTTGGGTATATTAACCCACACAGTCCATTACACCGTCCCCCAGCATATTACAGCAATGGTTCAAAGGGGTGGAGTTGAATGCTCCGTGACCTGGAGGGGGAGGGTTGATAGGTGCCTACTATAAAGGATCATAGCGCAGCCCTGCGACAGACTGGCGACCTGTCCAGGGTGTACCTAGCCTCTCACCCAGTGAACACTGGAGATAGGCACCTGCACCCCCGCGACCCCATGGGAGATAAGCGAGCAAGAAAATGGATGGATGGATGGATGGATGGATGGATGGATGGATGGAGCATAGCGCAAGTTCCACTGTTTTTGCAGTAGTCTGCCCCCTCTGGTGACAAGTTGAAATGACACCAGAGTTGTGCACGTGCATGAGAGACAAAGAAAAGCATCTGCTACTGTGTAGGCCCTTTTGTTCATAAGATTAATGTCATCTTACATAAGAAACGTGTAAATGTTGGAAATAGCCTGTGTTCTCTCGTTGACGCATCAATTATAGCAAAGACTCAATAAAGTAGCCAGAGGAACTATAGCGTGGAGCCCATCACACCCATGCCATGCCCAGAGAATACGACAAGAAGCACTTTCTCATGAACTGACTAATCCAGCCTGTAAAGGCGACTGCGGTAAATAGAGGATAATTCATTTTGCATGTCAGGCAATTGTAAGGGCATGTTTGGGAAGAATGTGAATAAAATTTAACTTCATGCACATTTAAAGGGACAGCACTAAAACGAGTTTATGTCAGAGGACCCTCAGAACAGGGAGAAAACAGGAGCTGTGGGGAAACAATGAGGAATTCAGACCAAAGCATTGCATTTCCACTCTATATAGAGAACTGATTGACTTCAATGTATAAATATGAAGGCCTTAAAAAGCATGTTGTCGGGTTTTAAAGCCCCTTATTCCCGGCGGCCTCTTCGCGGGGCCTGGCCCCCCGGGGGGCGGCCGGGGCCCCCGTCGCGGGGCGCCCCTGGGGCCTCTGGCCCTCAGGGCCCATGGCCGGGACCACTTCAGCGGGGCTAGCTGCCGGCGGAGCCCACGGGCTCGTCTCCGCGGCTCTTGAGGGCGTCGGCATTGCGGTGGCTGGGGGATTTCCTCGGGGTCGTCTCTGCTCCTTCCTTGGGGGGGGGGTTGCAGATATCCTGTGTCGGCCCCTCCTGGGCGAGCCTGCTTTAGGGACCCCTTTGGGAGTCCGGGGTTACGGGTCCCCTGACGCCTGCCTCTGTGCTCGGGGAAGGTGGGTCTTCGGTTCTCCACAATCACTATCAAGCTATTTCTGGATAATTTTCACCTAAACTAGTGCACTTTCACATCTCCCACTGGTGCTGGGTCCCAGGTATTAAGTGTTCACTTATATACAGTAATCTTATAATTTATTTATTTATGTTTTTTCACTTTCTTTTTTCAAATATCACATTACACATGTCAGCTTACATAATAATATATATGATTTAGCAATGGCATCTAGGTGTTATTCGAGTGTATCTGTTGCTTTATGTCTGTTGGTTGTGCTGTTCTTTTTGTGTCTCTTTCCAGGTGATGGAGCAGACAAAGAAGGTTTTATCATTCTCTCCCTTTTATCTCCTCTTTCTTTCACCTCTACTCTTTTTTTTCTTTTCTTTCACTTTTTGTTCTTCCTTTACTCTCCCATTGTCATGTCCATATAATTTGAAATTCTCCTTGCAGGGATCATAATAAAGCTATTTACAAGCATAAATCAAGTGGAGCATTATGGCGAAAGCCGTTTGCTCCACTTGTAAAAGCAAAATCTGTCGAGCTCTATCTGGCATTGAGACATCAATTCCTATTGCCATATTGCTAGACAGGACACTGGGGAAAAAAAAAAAAAAAGCATGTTGTCCCTTTAAAGCATCTTCAGATAACATTTGAAAATACATTGATTAAACTGATGATGAATTTTGCTCTCTAAGCTTATATATTTCACTCTGAACTTTACTTATTTAACACACTTTTTTTTACAAATATCTTTTGTGACAACATTCACATCTCAGTTACATCTAATGACCTAGAGGGCCATAAAAGACCAACATTGTTCAAATGACAGTTCAGGTGGTGCTGATGCAGTGACGTGCTGTAGGGTTGATAGCTGGTGAGGCACTGATGTCATCAGAGTCAGATTTACAAATAAATACACTCTACAGAGTAGACTCGTTGCAAAGTGCTGAAGGAGACTGATTGAGACAAATCAATTCACCAAGAGACATGGAAAAAATATTGATTCTTTGATGAAAAAATAAAACTAAATTTGTCATTTGATTGGTAACAGTTTATGAGTTATGATGGATTTCTGCATTTGTGACGCATTCTAAAGTCTCTCAGTCTCAGTGGAGATCACTGCCGGGGAGGAAAGCCTTCCTTCATCAGTCCTGTTCCGGCTGTATGTTTAGCAAAACTCGCTAATAAAAAATCCATAACTTGCTGTGACTCTACAGTTTTAGAATCAGGAGCGGTGCTCCTTGAGCGCCCCCTGCCTAGAGGCCAAGGAACTGCCGGCCTCACCTACAACCAGTTCTTTGGCTTTTATGATCATCCAGCAGCACGAAAACACACAGTTTAATGACCAAAACACAATTCGTAATCCACATACATTAAATTATGGAAAATCAGTTCATATCTGTTTGAACAATTGAATTTATGATCTAGAGACAGGAAGATGCGTTCACAGAATGGAACCCAGCGCAGTTAACATGGGATTGCGCAATCTCAGGCGAGGCCAAGCTCTCATGCAGGGAAAAGGGACAGAGCCTTGAGCATTGGCAGTCTATCTCTCAGTGTATTTTAATTATTATCAATATATATGATAATTAGTAGACTACACAAAAATCAATTCACCAATTTGTTCCAGTTTTTCCACATTCTTTTGGCTTGTGATGCAGAAGAAGCTGCCATGATGGCCAATGCAGAACGTTCAGCACATAAATTCTGTGTCCACCTCCTTGTTGCTCTGAATAGTTTAATTGTTTTCACAGCAAATTATTTATAGCACTGAGTCTTTTAGCTGCAGCCTTTTAGATATAAAACCAATGACTTCTTCTTTTTGTTCTTCTTCTTCCTTATGTAGTTCATCTCCTTCGTGCTTCTTGACCTGGTGACCAGTCACATCTACATTATTTCAATACTGTTTGCAGACATTACATACATGATTTTTAACTTTTATGTGTAAAATGGAGGCTTTAAATTAATGTTGGCAGGTTGTTGAAGAACTCCTTCAAAAACAATACAGTAAACGCTGCAGCAGAAAGTTGTTACAGAGAACTTAGAAAATGAGGAAGCTGAAGGTTTAAGTTGACACTAATGTCTTAAATAGTCAGTTCCTGCTTTCTACACATTATAAGTTGAGAGGTTTTTATTGACTTTAGTTGCAACAAGTAAAACTTTGTAATGGATCAAATAAATCCCACAGCAGATGATTAATATTAATGAATAAGATCTGGTTTATTGTCTATGTGATGCTGAGTTTGTGGGTTTCTCACCTCTGTTCCTGTATGTGAGAGTTTCCTGGTCTGAGCTGCAGAGCAAAGCTCTCAGAGCCTCTGACATGTAGTGGTCCACAAAGAGGAAGAGGAGCTTTTTACTGTCTGCCAACCTGCTGCTGGTCTCATTTGATCCAGCTGCAGAATGGAGGGAACATCTGTCCACAGGCTGCTGGGTGAGTCCCATCTGCTGGATGTGTGTTGGTGTGGAAATGTTGAGAGACCATCACTGCTGCTTCCCACAGCAGAGCGCTGATTACTAACCTGAGAGTCATTTCTCTGCAGCTCTCATCTCTCTGCTGAGCTGCTCAACAAACCAAGGTTAGAAACTGCTTCTGTCACTGTTTCAGTCTGACTGACTCCACAGAGACACTCCTGCAGGAATTAGAAACTATTTAACCTGCTTTCTTCCTCCCAGCTGCTCTGACTGTGAGTCCCAGCAGATCTCAGTTCTTTGAAGGAGACTCTGTGGCTCTGAGCTGTGAGGAGGACAATAGCTCTGCTGGATGGACTGTGAGGAGGAACACAACCAGAGGAACCAGGACTGAGTGTAAAGGATTGGGAGAATCTGCTCGTTGTACCATCTCCTACTTGATCCCATCAGACAGTGGAGTTTACTGGTGTGAGTCCAGAGAGGGAGCAGCCAGCAGCAGCATCCAGCTCACTGTCACTGGTAAGATCAGACTGTGGAGTTAGTGTTGATGAAGCTGTGTGGAAATGGATGAAATGCTGTAGTTTGTCTCTGTGTTGAGGTGGATCAGTGATCCTGCAGAGTCCTGTCCTCCCTGTGATGGAGGGAGATGACGTCACTCTGAGCTGTCACACAAAGACCGCTCCCTCCAACCTCCCAGCTGCTTTCTATAAAGATGGCTCCCTCATCAGGACTGAGCCTGCAGGTCACATGACCCTCCACCATGTGACCTGCTCTGATGAAGGCCTCTACAGGTGTAGCATCAGCGGTCATGGAGAGTCTCCATCCAGCAGCATCTCTGTCTCAGGTCAGCTGCTTTGCTCTCATTTCAAAACTCACTTATTTCACTCAATCATCTAAACAGGAAGGATTCATTTTACAGTAAAACCTCCAACCTCAGCTCCACCCACCAGTGAAGCTCCACCTTCTACCTCAGCCTCCCTCCAGGTCATGCTGGTCTGCCACCTGCTGGTCTTCTGTCCGTACTTTATCTCCTCTTTCCTCCTGGTGTCTCTATATCAGCAAAAAGTCTCAGGTAAAACTGAATTATGTGTCTGATTAATTTCATCTTGTGTTAAAAAGTTATCCTCATTTTCTAACTTCTTTTAACAGGAAGTGATGTGCCAGTGTCTCCAGCAATGACTCCACCCATCCAGGCTGAGCAGTGATTGAATTATGTTTATGTCACAGAGCATTATTCTTGAATAAAACTAATTATTTCCTGATTGAATAAATCTGGTGCTATGAACGGAGAAATCACAGTTTCATGAAGCTCTTTGAATTTTTTACCAGTTCAGCAGCAGATAGACACAGTAGACCCAGTAGATCTCAGCGGATCATTTAGGAAGTTTTAAGAAAACTTTTAAGTTTTATATTTACCCATTATACAGGTTTCTCACTGAGATCCAACATCGTATTTTCAATGGAGATCTGTTTTAATGATACTACAGAATAAAATAAGTAAAACAATCATTTGACTCAATTAAGTAAGCAAATAAAATATGACTGAGAACAGTTGCATAGTTTTAAACTAGTTTAAACATCTCCTCCTCTGATCAAGCCTTGCTCAGCTTAAAATCCCAAAACTGATAGTTGCTGACTGTTGTTGGTGAAACAGAACATTATTGATGGTAAAACAGCAGGTCATGATGGTCTACCAATCCAGTTTTATAGAATATTTTAAAATAATTTAAGATCTTACTGTTAAAAATGTAAATTTTAATAGTAAATTACTGTCATACACATTGCTGCATGACTGCAAATCAGATCTAAAGCTGGATTTTAAAGAAACCAAAAATAAACGAGATTCAAACACTTTGTAGAAAAATTGCATCAAGTTTATATAAAAACTCACCAAGTCTGCATCTTTAATTTGGGGTCCAGGGTTTGAATACCAGGTTTGTCACGGAGATCATGTAGTATAAAAAACTCGGGCAAGTCTTGGTCCAAGTAGTGATGACTTGCTGTGGTGACGCCTGAACAAGGAAGCAGCAAAATGGACTCTCTGGTGGTTGTAGGGAATACAGCTCCACTGCTTATAATTCAGTTGTACTTCAGCACTAGTTTTGACCAGAACCCAAGCAGAGGAGGAAAAACTGCAATAACTCTGTTAACCACAAGAGAAAGACAGAAAAAGTTCAGTTTCACAAACATTTGTCTTGAAATAAACTGGATATTTTGCCACATTGGAAGACACCAATCAGTCAAATCAGCTCAGTAATTTCTCTCTTAGAGTAGAAACAGTAAATTATGAAATACAGTCACTGAGTTGCTCCAGAGAAACATCCACATGGAAAACAAATCTTACAACAAAAATTTAATTGAACTGAATTGAATTAAAAGAAGCGACAATAAACACGAGTTAAAAAGAGACCCACTCTCCCCGATTTTGGACAGGGAAAATAGATGGTTTGAAAGAGGGTGAAAGAAGCCATCTTGGTCAAAAGAGAAAAGCCATCAGTCAACAGAGGGGGAGGATTGCATTTTTGATTCCCCATTGCTTAAAGCTCGGTCCTCCAACACGTTCCAGAGAGATTACGTCAGCATGTCATCATTATTCAGGTGACCAAGTCCACTCATACCAAGCAATAGCTTCTAACGACCCAGGACAGAGACGGATTTGTCATTGATTTGCACCTAGAATGTGCCTAGGAGGATGGGCCTCCATATCCTTATAAACAGCAGCGCTCCAACTGTAGGTTGATCAGGTGTGAGCCACCAGAACTGACAAAGACTCCTGGATAGGTGACCAACATTTTCAGAAACAACTAAACAAAAGTCTGGTTGCCTGTGATTCAAGCCTGTTTGCAGTTCTCAGACTTCTTATTTGATTTAGTATTAAACATTGACAAGGTTATTATAGTGGGGGGATTTAAAATTCATGTTGACACTGAATGTTATAACCTTAACGTAGCCTTTTTAAACTATCCTAGATTCAATAAGTTTTGCTCAAAATTTGCATAAACCGACGCACTCTTGCCTTCATACTTTGGACCTTGTACTGACATAAGGCAATGATTGTGAAAAATAAACAGTAGGTCCTCACAACCCTGTCATATCTGACTATTTTTAATAACATTTGAGTTGAATTTAACTGAGTTATCCACCCCCAAAATAAGGTTTCATTATAGTAGATCTTTATCAGATAATGCTGTATCAAACTTTAAAGAGTCTGTCCTTTTCATTTCCTCGGTATCACAGAAATGTCCAGCTGATGGCAGCAATGTTGTGTCTTCCCATTCACAAATTGACATCTTTATTGACAGTGTCACTTCCTCTTTGTGTTTTGCATTTGACAATTTAACCCCCTTGAAAAA
Organism: Fundulus heteroclitus; assembly: GCF_011125445.2. NCBI lineage: Eukaryota > Metazoa > Chordata > Actinopteri > Cyprinodontiformes > Fundulidae > Fundulus > Fundulus heteroclitus. Next base: position 550,824 of record NW_023397154.1, read on the forward strand.
GTGCTGTAAATACAGGATAACTAATTGTACATGTCAGGAAAACGTAAGGGCATGTTTGGGAAAGAATGTAAATAATATTTGACTTAAAAACTTGCATCATGCACCTTCAAAGAGACGGCACTAAAATGAATGTATCTCAGAGGGCCCTCAGAACAGCAACAATGTGGAATTCAGACCAAAGCGTAGACGGTCAGAGTGAAGAATTATAGATCTGATGGAGTAAAGATACTCTATCAGATGTAGAAACTGCAGAGGTCCATTGAGTAGATTCTCTATTTTAGCTTTTTAAATCCACATTTAGATGGTGGCAGTGATGGACTTATGTTTGTTTACCAGCTGCCAAGAAAGAAAAGGAAATGTAGTTACAAAGATTCTGTTATATTTACTATTTACTGTTACAGCCCAGTGAGACCATTGACCTAAAGATCCAATCAGCCACTCTTCAGCCAACGTGTTTCAGCAAATACACATCAACACGTCCTTCTCTTGTTGATTATATATTTCGTTCAACATCAGCTTGTTCAACATCAGCTGTTAGATGCATCCCAGGCCGGACAATAATGTTCCTCTCGCTGTGGCTGTCCTTCAAACACTGTTTATATGTGAGCATCCAATATGTGCATCTCTACTTTCTTCAGATCGCCTCAGCTGAGGCTTCAGATAGAGGCAGTAGCTGTTTAGGGGAGATTTCAGAAGAAGAACTGTCATAGTCCAGGCCTAGGTGCAGGCCGGGTTTTCTCTCTCTCTCCTTCTTTGCAGGGTTGGACAGGCAGGTGCTTCACATCTGAGCTGATTACCACCCTTCTTAAAGAGCTGGAACCAGGAGGAGGATGTCAGGACTGGAGAGTTGACGTGAGAGTGTGACGTCGGTTGGCCAGACCGGTTTGGACAGTGGCAGGTGTGCGAGATTGGAGAACGCGGATTTCTAAGAGTGGAAGAGTTTAAGCGATTTCTGGCGAGTAAAAAGTCAAGTTCTAAGGCGGTTTTGGCATAATCTGGACTGTGAGTAGATTAAGATGGCTAGTTGTAGTGGGGGATGTTCAGAAGATGAAAATATGGATACAGGTTGGGCGTTAGTAGAAAATAGAAAAGGGGGAGGAGGGAGAGACAAGAGTAAAAAAGGACTAAATATAGGTAAAAGATCTTTGGAAGATGAGGAAGAAAGTGTTGAGGTGAGGAAGAAAAAAATGATGGAAGAATTCAAGGTTATATTAAAATTTAAAACAGGACAAGATATGATTGGGGTGAGTCCGATCAATTTATCAAATGGACTAAAGAAAGTTGTCGGAGATATGAAAATGGCTAAAGTTTTAAGGGATGGGAGCCTTCTTATAATCTGTAAGAATGCTGAACAAAAGAATAAGGCATTAAAACTCCAAGTAGTGTGTAAAAAAAGAAGTGGTGGAAAGGAAGGTAGTGGGGGAAGAAAGAGGAACAAAAGGAGTAATATCAGGGATCCCGATAGGAGAAAACTTGGAAGAACTAAAGAGAATAATAAAAGGAGGGGAGATTTCAGACATAAAACGATTACAGGCTTTTAGAAATGGGGAAAGAGTGGATAGTACATCTGTGTTACTGGAATTCAAAGATGAAGTTAAACCTGATAAAGTGATGATTGGATACATGAGTTTCAGTGTAAGAACTTATATTCCACCACCTCTCAGGTGCTATAAGTGTCAAAGATATGGTCACATTGCAAATGTATGTAGAGGAAAACAAAGGTGTGGTAGATGTGGAGGTGAACACCCTTATGGGGAATGTGGAGAGAATCCAGTTAAATGTTGTAACTGTGGAGGTAATCATACTGCAGCTTATGCAGGTTGTGTGGTGAGGAAAGAAGCAACTGAAGTTCAGAAAATTAAAACTGATAAAAAAATTACTTATGCTGAAGCAGTGAAAGAGGTGAAAAGTACGGGAAATGCTAACAAAACAAAGTTAGAAAGGAGAAAGGAGACAGAAGATACTCAAAATAATGTCACGTTAGAAAAACTGATTCCATTTCTAGCATATATCATTAATTGTTCAGAACAAGTAAGGACTAAGACTGAAAAAATAAAAATTATAGTAAAGGCAGCAACAAAATTCTTTAATGTCAAAGATCTGTCACGGGAAAAAATTCAGGATGAACTTAGATGTGGAGAAGGACCATCTGAAAATGAAGGCCCTCAAATCACTACAAAATTCTAATACTACAATGGAACGCTCGAAGTTTAATAGCTAACGGACAGGAATTTAAAGGGTTCATTAACAAATTAAGTATAAAACCAGACATAATATGTATTCAAGAAACATGGCTTAAATCAACATTGCAATTCAGTATTCATGGTTATGCAGTTTTACGTAAAGATAGAATAAATGGAAGTGGAGGAGGAGGATGTGCTATATTTATAAAGGAAAACATAAAATTTATTCAAATGCAAATAAATACGGATCTAGAACTAAATGCGGTTAAAGTTTGGACAAATAATGATGTCATTAAAATAATAAACTATTATAATCCTTGTAAGAAAATAGAGAAAGCAAAACTTGAAACGATCCTTAGACACTGGAGAGGGAAAATAATTTGGTGTGGGGAATTTAATGCACATAGTACTTTGTGGGGAGAACAAGATGATTATAATGGTGGAATCTTAGAAGAATTGATTGAGGAAATAGAAATGGTAGTGTTAAATAATGGTGTAGGCACTAGGGTAGATTTGATAAGAGGTAAAGAATCAGCCATTGATCTGACACTGGTATCACAATCTTTGGCAGATAGTTGTAGCTGGAAAGTATATAAAAATAACACTATAGGAAGTGATCATTACCCAATTTTTGTTGAAGTAGAAATAGATATAGAAGAAGAGCAGGTAGAAAGTCAAGGGAAATGGAGATTTGGGGATACAAATTGGGAAAATTAGAAAAGAATAAGTGAAGGGGGTATGGTAAAGATAGATATAAATAAACCAATAAATGATTTAAATTTAGAAATTAGTAATAGTATTGTTCATGCAGCAAAAAAAGTCATTCCTAGAAGTAAAGGGGTTAAAAAGAAGAAGATAGTTCCTTGGTGGACTCTAGAGTGTTCAATGGCAATTAAATCAAGAAACAAGGCCTATAAAAATCTGAAAAAATATATTTGCTTCCAAAATCTAATTAATTATAAGAGAAAACAAGCAGAAGTCAGGAAAATCATAAGAAATGCTAAGAGAGATTATTGGAGAAAATATTGCGAGTCATTGGGGAAAAATACGGCATTAGACAGGGTATGGAATACCATTAAAAAAATGTCAGGTAAATCAAAAGAGTACTTCTTTCCAGTAATAAAAGATAATGGTAACATTATAATAGATAATAAGAATAAAGCTGAATTGTTAGCAAGAGCATTTACTAAGATACATAGTATGGAGAATCTTCTAATAATTCAGCTTCTAATAGTTTACTAAAAGAAATAGATAGAATACAATATCAGGCTTTAAGAACTTGTTGTGGAGCAATGAAAACAACCCCAGTATCAGCTTTACAAGTTGAAATGGGGGAGATGCCACTAGAACTTAGAAGAAAACTAGCCATAAATTATTGGGCAAATGTAAAAGGGCATAAGGAAAACTTTCCTCCAAATGTTATGTTACAACCATGTCAGGAAAAAATAAAAAAAAAAGAGAATCAATAGTTTTGGATGGATTATAAATAATGAGATAAGTGAGTTAGGAATAAATCATTATTTAATTAGTCCTGTGATGTGTATTCCAAATACTCCACCTTGGGTAAGTGGAAAACCTGAAGTTGATTTAAACTTATTGGGAAAAGGCAGACAAATAGAAAAAAAAAGAGGTGGAAAAGTATATAAATAAAGAATATGCTGAATATTTACAAGTATTTACAGATGCTTCTAAAATGTTAAATGATAAAATTGGAATAGCATTTATAATTCCGGACTTAAACATTATGAAAAATAAAAGAATAACAGATAGAATGACAGTTTATACAGGTGAGCTAGTGGCTATATTAATGGCTCTAGAGTGGTGTGAGGAAACAAGGAAGAAGGAAATATTGATTTGTTCAGATTCAAGCAGTGCATTAATAAGTATCTTAGAACAAAACTCAGAAACGAGACAAGATATCATATTGAATATTAACCAATCAATTTTTAAAATTAAAAAATATGGATCTAGGGTTAAGTTAATTTGGATTCCTGCTCATATTGGGATAGTAGGAAATGAATTGGCGGATCAATTTGCTAAGAGTGCAGCAAAAAGGGATAATGTTGAGGTAAATATCAAAATAAGTAGAAATGAGGTCAAGAATATTAGTAAAATATATTTTAAAAAGAAATGGCAGGAATTATGGGATAGAGAAGAAAAGGCAAGATTTTACTATAACATTCAAAGAAAAGTAGGGGAATGTAGGGAAGGTAATAGGAATAGAAAAGAAGAGAATATTATATCCAGATTAAGGTTTGGGCATACGGGGCTAAATAGTACTTTGAAAATAATTAATAAACATAGTACAGGGTTGTGTAATTATTGTGGAGAGTCAGAAACAGTGCAGCATATTTTTCTAGATTGTGATAAGTACAATCGGGAAAGAGAGATATTAGTCAGAGAGTTAAAAAGAAATAAAGTAATTTTAGATATTAAAAATCTGCTGCAAAGGTCCTCTGAAGATGTAATATTTAATAGCATTTTTAGTTATCTTAGGAAATCAGGTTTTATGGGAAGATTATAGTGATAGGACATCTAATCTATACTCCAGTCTGGAAGGTGGTGGTAATGCACCTATAAGTTGTTTGCCAACCGCCAAAAAACCTAAAAGAAGAAGAAGGAGGACGTCAGTTCGTTGACGCTCATGTGTGGTACAGACTAAAACCTTTCCAAGCCTTGACTCCTCGAGTTTTGCCTAACCTAATCCTGCTCTCATTCCTTCCTCCTAGAAAGCCTGGATTCAAGACCCACACCTTTGTTGCTTAATGCTTCCTGAAGACTTCATCGAGACATTCCAAGTTCACGTTCTGGATACCATCAAGTCTCAGATCCACAACCTACACAAGCCCTCCTACCTGAGCTCGCCTGCCTGTCCACCCTCAGACCACAACAACTGGAGAAAACCGGCTCTGCACCAACCTTCCTGGACACCACCCTCCCGAACTCAGACCTCACCTTCAGCCCACCCACAAAGACCCAGAGACCCAGCCAGCAGACCTCACCTCTACATTTATTATTTTTCAATAAAACCTTTAAACCGATTCCTGCCTCCGTACTTGCACTCATTTCAGAGTCAATTAAGCTAAACATGACAGGAACTGTTTAAATAATGTTACTTTAATAACACTGTTTTAATCCTTTCCTCTTCTTGATGGCTGCAGAGGTCTGGGTTGGTCTGACAAAATGAGGAAACTGACGTTCAGAGTCTTCAAGCAACAGGAAGGAGTCGAGAAATACCACATATGTTTACCAAAGTTCAAAATCTCTTCAGCTGTAAAGAAAACTTTGTGGCTGATTTAAAAAGAAGTTGTGGTGGTCCACAAAGAGGAAGAGGAGCTTTTTACTTGCCAGCAGCAAGAGCATTTTTCTCATGCGGAGCAAAGGGACAGATGCTTGAGCATCGGCAGTCTATCACTATGTGTATTGTAATTATTATTAACATATATATTGTCAGGATTTATGTAGTTGAACCCGAATTCAGCCAAACATGGAACCACGTTTTAAGAGTCTTTACTGAGAGGGATGAGTAGTGGAGGTAGGAACAAGAGGGCTGTACCAGACAGCAGCGGAGGGATGATGCAGATGGCTGGAGCTGAAGTTGGCTGCAGCTGGAGCAGGCTAACGTAGGGAGGGCAGGTAAGGACGAGGTAACGATGAGTAGGAGGAGAGAAAGACGTTCTGGCGAGGAGGAGCAGTCCGAGTAAGGTTTATGTAGGCAGAGTGGCAGGTGGAATCAGTTCCCTTTGATTACTGACGGCAGGTGGAGGTGATGAGAGGGGAGTGGAACCGGGCAGCATGGGAGGCAGACAATGCTGGAACTGTCCAGGGTGAGACAGGCAAAAACTGAACCCTGACATATATATATATCATAATTATTAGATTAAACAAAAATCTGTTAAGATATCAACTGGATCAGTGGAACGAACTGCGTAACCCAGAACTGCATGTCACACTTAGATAGCACCGGACACAGGGATATGGCACAATTCTACCAGATAACACCCCGGAGGTGACATTTTCTCTACTGATGAAACAGTTTGGATGTGTACGGCCCTCTATGGGTGTGAACCTAAACTTCTTTATAATGTTTGTGTGATGAGCAATCAGGGCTTCTTGCCGATTAAGAGCCCATCAGTGCTGATGTGTCTGTAACCGTTTCTCTGACTTTAAAAGATTAATAAGTTGAAATGTACTTTTCTGTTTCGAGAGTCTTGCATCTAAAGTAATATTTAAGTGGGGGTCGCCTGAAGGGTATAAACGAGAGCTGGGTCCACTAGGGTGTTTCACAGCCGACCGGGTGCGGTAGCTCATAACAAAATGGTGTTTCCGCCTTGGACCCAAAAGACGACGTACCACCATCCGTTGCCGTTTTTCGGCCAGGACGTCATTACGGAAGAAAAACACACAGCTTGCGGCCAAAAATAAGGTAAGGAGATTGCCTTTTAAATGTCTCCAGTGTTTTTGGTTCCTGGAAGGGCCGACTTTTTGCATTGCTTGAGGCAGAGAAAGGGTTGCAAAGGTGTCCATGAGTACCATCTGATCTCTGCATGGATTACAGGGTTTGTTATTTCCAAGATTGTGTAAGGATCCCACGTCTAAAAGATCGTAATCCTAGAAAGGCGGGTTTTAAAGCCCCTTATTGAGCGGAAACGAACATAAAACTCTTCGTTTTCGCGGAATAAAAAAAGCTAGCCTTTTTGAAAAACGTGCGCGTCAAGCCGGCTTAAGGTTTGAAGGCCTAGAGTCATCCTAAATGATTCTGAAAAGGAGCCAGCCGGAGAGGGTTTTTGGTTTTAATGGCCGCCATAGGTTCTCTTAAAGAAATATAAAAGCAGCTAACCCACACGCAGGGAAAATACACGAAAGAAGGTACGTACAAGCAATGTTTACTAGAGCTTGGCCAGAGGAAGAGGCACAGCGTTGCGCGGAGAACACGTTTAACTGAGGGCGAGTGTGGCTTAATGGGTTGAGTAGTCATCTGGCAATCAGAAGGTTGTGGGTTCGATTGCCATATGGTGCCATATGTCAATGGCAAGGGGAAGCTGGAATCTGGGCAAGGCACTTAACCCCAAATTGCCTACCGAGCTGCGTCTCGGTCTATGGGGAGTGGTGGCCTAGTGGTTAGAGCAGTGTGCTTGCACTCAGAGAAGGATGCAAGTACCCGGTTCGATCCCCAGCGCCTGCACTCTGGGTCCCTGAGCAAGACCCTTAACCCCAGATTGCTCCCCGGGCGCCGCACGTGGCAGCCCACTGCTCCCCAAGGGTGATGGGTTAAATGCAGAGAACAAATTTTGTTGTAATGTTTGTTTCAATAACGATAAAGATGATATTACTATTAAAAGCTTCTTTTTGCCTTGTCGGAAGAGAATGGCTAAAATAACCGTGAAGTGTTAGAATGTGAAATGGTCCAAAGCGTCGGCGAGATGAAGAGACGTATCCTTGCGGAGCCGAGGCGTGGAGCAGCCGTGGAGTCGAACGGTCACGGCAGTGGGGGGCATGTTTGCTCGCTCACCTTCCCCGTCTGGAATAACAGGGGCCGTTGGATAATAAACAAAAATATATATTTCAATTATATAAATATATTTCAAATATATATTTCAATATTATTCACCAAATTGTTCAGTTTTCTGCATTCTTCTGGCTTGTGATGCAGAAGAAGCTGCCATGATGGCCAATGCAGAACGTTCAACACATAAATTCTGTGGCCACCTCCTTGTTGCTCTGAATAGTTTAATTGTTTTCACAGCAAACTATTTATAGCACTGAGTCATCTTTTAGCTGCAGCCTTTTAGATATAAAACCAATGACTTCTTATTTTCATTCTTCTTCTTCCTTGTGTAGTTCATCTCCTTCGTGCTTCTTGACCTGGTGACCAGTCACATCTACATTATTTCAATACTGTTTGCAGACATTACATACATGATTTTAAACTTTTATGTGTAAAATGGAGGCTTTAAACTAATGTTGGCTGGTTGTTGAGGAACTCCTTCAAAAACAATACAGTAAACGCTGCAGCAGAAAGTTGTTACAGAGAACTTAGAAAATGAGGAAGCTGAAGGTTTAAGTTGACACTAACGCCTTAAATAGTCAGTTCCTGCTTTCTACATTAAGATTAATGAATAAGATCTGGTTTAGTGTCTATGTGATGCTGAGTTTGTGGGTTTCTCACCTCTGTTCCTGTATGTGAGAGTTTCCTGGTCTGAGCTGCAGAGCAAAGCTCTCAGAGCCTCTGACATGGAGTGGTCCACAAAGAGGAAGAGGAGCTTTTTACTGTCTGCCAACCTGCTGCTGGTCTCATTTGATCCAGCTGCAGAATGGAGGGAACATCTGTCCACAGGCTGCTGGGTGAGTCCCATCTGCTGGATGTGTGTTGGTGTGGAAATGTTGAGAGACCATCACTGCTGCTTCCCACAGCAGAGCGCTGATTAAAGCTCCAACTAACCTGAGAGTCATTTCTCTGCAGCTCTCATCTCTCTACTGAGCTGCTCAACAAACCAAGGTTAGAAACTGCTTCTGTCACTGTTTCAGTCTGACTGACTCCACAGAGACGCTCCTGCAGGAATTACAAACTATTTAACCTGCTTTCTTCCTCCCAGCTGCTCTGACTGTGAGTCCCAGCAGATCTCAGTTCTTTGAAGGAGACTCTGTGTCTCTGAGCTGTGAGGAGGACAACAGCTCTGCTGGATGGACTGTGAGGAGGAACACAACCAGAGGAACCAGAACTCAGTGTGGAGATGGATGGGGGAAACCAGCTGGTTCTACATGTAACATCAGCATCCTCCTCCCACATGAGAGTGGAGTGTACTGGTGTGAGTGGAGAGAGGGAGCAGCCAGCAGCAGCATCCAGCTCACTGTCACTGGTAAGATCAGACTGTGGAGTTAGTGTTGATGAAGCTGTGTGGAAATGGATGAAATGCTGTAGTTTGTCTCTGTGTTGAGGTGGATCAGTGATCCTGCAGAGTCCTGTCCTCCCTGTGATGGAGGGAGATGACGTCACTCTGAGCTGTCACACAGAGACCGCTCCCTCCAACCTCCCAGCTGCTTTCTATAAAGATGGCTCCCTCATCAGGATTGAGCCTGCAGGTCACATGACCCTCCACCGTGTGACCAGCTCTGATGAAGGCCTCTACAGGTGTTACATCAGAGGTCATGGAGAGTCTCCATCCAGCAGGATCTCTGTCTCAGGTCAGCAGCTTCACTATAGTTTAACATGAAGACACGTGGTGCACAGTCCTGACCTTCCTGATGATTTATTGCAGCTCTGATTGTTGGTCAGAAGATCTAACTTAGTTTTCTTTGTAGATAAAGTACAAAAGGGTCTGAAACTGTGTCAGTTCTGGCTCTGCAGCTTCTCTCTTCATTGTACTTCAAGAAAAGACTCTTTTGATCTATAGACTCTGCTGTCTTTCACGTTTAGTGAAATATTTGCTTTCTATTATAATCTGATGTGTACTTTTAAAGCTGATGGTGTTTGGTCAGTTCTACTTATTCTAAAATCTTATTTTCACAGTCTTGCCACGGAGGATTTATTTGCCAGACAGCTTGACAGAAGAAGGTTAGTAAACCAATCAACACATCACACCACACTAAAACCCTTTAAAACATATAATTTACATTCCACACTAACGCCTTAAAGATATTACTAAAATCACATTTAGAATTATTATTTCTACAGACTGGAGCCCTGGAGGTGTGCAAATTAGTAAATAACTTAAAAGTACAGCGTGCTTTAAAAGTGCCATGTGCATTTTCCAGCTTTTCAGACAAGGTACACGCGTCTACTTATCCAGTCACAAATCAGGTGGTCGTTACAGGTACATAACTAATTCTAAGCTCTGCCAATGTTTTTGAATCATTCATAGAGAGTTGAGAATCTGCTGCTTAGACAGAAAATTGCAATGACAGAAATGACAAAGAAATCGTCCTGCACTGGAATGTTATTAGGACAGGAAATGCAGCACCATAACTATTTATCAGCGTCTAAAATGGCGGTGCGCCCCCACATCAAGCTGTTAGTAATGTCAGCTGGCTGGAAAGAGTTGTACTGCTGAGAAAGGAACTCTCATTAATGACTGTCCTATAAACTGCTTAACAAAGTTTTATAAAGTTTTGGTTGCAAAGACCAATTATTTCAATGATTTTGTGAGTATAAAATGCGGCACTCTGCATTACATGAATGCTCTATGAAAAGCAGAATGTTTTCAGCAGGTCTCACAAAGAAGTACAGCGGCCATAAATGACTGAATGTTTTCATCAGGGATATCATTTTATTATGTCCAGAATTCAAAAACCTTGACTTTAGTTCTCTTTCTGATGCTGTGGATCAAAAGAGAAGTTTGATGGCTGCTGCAGTTTGGCAAGGGGAAGGAAGGTGGCTTTAGGACATGATGTGCTTTCAGCCATGTGGGATAAAATCAGACTGGAAGTTTAAAGCCACAGGAAACGTGAGAATTTCACAGGCATCAGGGGACTGCCCCTCACAGCAGGGGGCTACCACTATGAATCCAGGCTCGACCCCTCTCATCCTCATCTTTTGCTGTGGGTCCTCATGAGTAGTGGTTCACACTGGAGAGACAGCCACCTTGGAGCAAATGGGGTTCAAACACCCACGAACATTTGCAGTGCTGGCCAGGCTAAGTCTGTTTTATGTGAAACCGACATCATAGAGTCTGTGATTTTTTTTGGATGTTTCCTCAAGTCCCTTTTTTCATAACGGTGGAAAAAATGTCTTACCTTCTCTTCTGCTCCTCAGGGGGATGGTGTAAAAAACATCTTCCAAATCCACTCTGGTCTTGTCTCATTAAGATTAACATCAACATTTGCTTCTTGTCACTCTCAGCCATGTTCAAAGTTTATACTAAGACCAGCAGAGCTACGATGAACGGCTAACACCGAAGCTAACCTCTAAGCTAACCTCTAAACTAACTCTAAGCTAACCGCTAAGCTAACCAGATACACAAAAGCATAGCTCTCAACTCTCACGCATTGACCGTGTGACACACGCATTTCACTAACTTCACACGCTCACACGCAAACATGGAATTTCTCACGCATAAAAATCACAAAGCCCATCTGGGCTGCGGACGACAAAACTCCGCCTTCTGCTGAGCTGTTTCGGCTTCTTTCACAGCTTGTGGCCATCAGTAATTCCTGCTGCAGTTCGTGTTAACAGAGCAGCAGGAAGAGTGATCAGAGTTATGAATAATTTTAGTCTTAACAGTGGTGAAAGTGAGCCGGTAAGGTCCTGTACCGCGTACACAGGAGGAGGGGAGGGGGCGGAGCTGCTGCCAGATGACCGGTTCATTCAGAACCAGTCATGGCTGCACGCTGGATCATAAAAACAGTTCTGCTTACCAGATGCAGTTTAAAACGCCACTTGGTCAGTTTCGTTTTTATTAATTCTGCATTTTTTAACTACATGCACCTATTTCTGTGCCTCCGCGCTTGCTCCTCTCCCTCCCCTCGGAGCAGGTGCTTTCTGGGCGTCAGTGCGCCCAGAGTGCACTGACGAGAGCAATAGAGATTCGTCTGATCAGCGCGGCGACTGACTGAGAAACCTGTCGCTGTGAAAGGTGATGAGAATGTTATAAACTGTAACAGTCTAGAAGTGCATTGAGCTGAAAGGAGGGAGACATCAGCAGCTGGATCGTGCGTAAAGACGCAGCGGGAACCTCTGTGTGCTTTAGTGTTGCTGCTGAGGGGATCATAAAGGCTTGATGAAACTCAGCCTGATTCACCAATCAGGTATAGATTTACAATGATAAACAACCCATAGATGAATGTGTAACAGTATAATAACTCGGTCAATAACTTAAAACTACTTAATTTTATTCAGTATTATTTGAACCATTGTGTATTATTTATGTTTTAATCCATTAACTGAACAATAAGGTATTAATACGTCTCTTTCTCTTTTTAACAATTCAATTCAATTCAATTCAATTCAATTTTATTTATATAGCGCCAAATCATGAAACATGTCATCTCAAGGCACTTTACAAAGTCAAGTTCAATCATATTATACAGATTGGGTCAGATTATACAGATTGGTCAAAAATGTCCTATATAAGGAAACCAGTTGATTGCATCAAAGTCCCGACAAGCAGCATTCACTCCTGGGGAACCGTAGAGCCACAGGAAGAGTCGTCTGCATTGTACATGGCTTTGCTGCAATCCCTCATACTGAGCAAGCATAGCGACAGTGGGAAGAAAAACCACCCATTAACGGGAAGGAAAACCTCTGGCAGAACCGGGCTCAGTATGAACGGTCATCTGCCTCGACCGACTGGGGTTACAGAAGACAGAGCAGAGACACAACAAGAGAGACAAAAAAGCACAGAAGCACACATTGATCTAGTAATCTGTTCTACATTAGATGGTAGTAGCGGGTGAGCCGTCTTCTCTGGATGATGTCACAGTTAACAGAACGCCAGACCAGGTGTACCTACTATGAAGAAAACAAAAGTAATACATGTCTACTTCATTGTCTGGTGGGATAAAAATGAGATGGAGTTGACTCCACCGGCTCTTCCAGGGTCCGGTTAGCCCCGCCCCCAAACAAGCCCCGCCCCCAAACAAGCCCCGCCCCCAAATTAGCATAATCTCACTCCTAACTTTTGATAAAAGTTGAGAGGTCTGCAAAAGCTAGAATGCAAATGCGCAGCCTGCAAGCAGAAACTGACAAGGAACAAACACACTCATTGGTATTACGCGTGGAGAAGAAATTACTCTAGTTTTTGCTTTATGATCCATCAAACCATTGTATTAAAAGTAGTTGAAGGATTTAAAATGATATGATTAATCAGATTTTTGGGATCACAAGAACAGACCTTATGAGGAAGTAATTTCTCTGCAGCTCTCATCTCTCTGCTGAGCTGCTCAACAAACCAAGGTTAGAAACTGCTTCTGTCACTGTTTCAGTCTGACTGACTCCACAGAGACGCTCCTGCAGGAATTAGAAACTATTTAACCTGCTTTCTTCCTCACAGCTGCTCTGACTGTGAGTCCCAGCAGATCTCAGTTCTTTAGAGGAGAACCTGTGTCTCTGAGCTGTGAGGAGGACAACAGCTCTGCTGGATGGGCTGTGAGGAGGAACACAACCAGAGGAACCAGGACTCAGTGTGGAGATGAATGGGGTAAACCAGCTGGTTCTATGTGCACCATCCGACACCTTCTTCAACCAGACAGTGGAGTGTACTGGTGTGAGTCCAGAGAGGGAGCAGCCAGCAGCAGCAGCATCCAGCTCACTGTCACTGGTAAGATCAGACTGTGGAGTTAGTGTTGATGAAGCTGTGTGGAAATGGATGAAATGCTGTAGTTTGTCTCTGTGTTGAGGTGGATCAGTGATCCTGCAGAGTCCTGTCCTCCCTGTGATGGAGGGAGATGACGTCACTCTGAGCTGTCACACAAAGACCGCTCCCTTCAACCTCCCAGCTGCTTTCTATAAAGATGGCTCCCTCATCAGGACTGAGCCTGCAGGTCACATGACCCTCCACCATGTGACCAGCTCTGATGAAGGCCTCTACAGGTGTAGCATCAGCGCTCATGGAGAGTCTCCATCCAGCAGGATCTCTGTCTCAGGTCAGCAGCTTCACTATAGTTTAACATGAAGACACGTGGTGCTCAGTCCTGACCTTCCTGATGATTTATTGCAGCTCTGATTGTTGGTCAGAAGATCTAACTTAGTTTTCTTTGTAGTTAAATGCAGGAAAGGGTCTGAAACTGTGTCAGTTTGCTTCTGCAGCATTTCTCCTCATTGTTCTTCAACAAAAGGCACCATTGACCCTTTTCATCTATAGACTCTGCCGTCTTTGACGTTTAGTGAAATATTTGTTTTGAATTAAAATCTGATGTTTACTTTTAAAGCTGATGGTGTTTGGTCAGTCCTTTTTATTCTAGCAGCTTATTTTCACAGTCTTGCTGTGGAGGAGGAAACACCATCAGTATTTTCATCAGCAGCCTGAGAGGATGAAGGTTAAAGGCATGTTCTCTGCAGAGTTCTGTGCACCACTGAACATGTCCTCCTGTAGACCTTTAACCCAGCTCAGTGCTCCTTCTGGATACCTCGGTGTGTGCCGTCTGAAGGAATCGTGCACATTAGATACACATTTGTTTAATAATAGGAGTTGATCAAACTGAGGCTTTGGAGCTTTAAATTTATTGTTATAATTCTCAGTGAAACTTCTTGTCTGCAAAGTATGGATCAGGGGTGTAAGGTCTGGGAAGGGGGTGTCAGCATCAAACATGGCTGCAGTAAAGGAACAATGTTGGAAGACTTGCAAGTATGAAATGTTTTATTTGAACTTCTGGTGGTTTGAATCTTCCTAAACCAAAAAACTGTTTTGGTGAACATCATCCTGCAGTTTTTCCACACATCAACCTGAGAGAATTACCTTGTTATCACCTCAGAGTGTGAACAGCAGTTAGCATCACAACATCTAGAACCAGCTCTACTTGGTTCTAAAGTAATTCCCAGATTCTATATCTTATCTCTAAGACATATTGGACACAGCATCACAGCTGTTGTAAACTTTGACATTTCTTCATGTGCATCGAGGGACCCAGTGTGGACCTGATCATCTCACCCAGACCCTTCAAAGTCCATCCACCTTCTGGTTGATTTTAACCTGTTGGTGTGGTGATGATCTTGTGTTAACAGAGCCCTGGTAGAGGAGTGTTAACCTGCTTCTGGTTTGTCTAAATATTTAATCTAAATATTGACCTGATTAGATTTCACTGTGTCTGCAGAAACACCTACAACCACATCTTCTCACCTTGTCTTCATGCTGGTCTGCCACCTGGTGGTCCTCTGTCCCTTCTTCATCTCCACTCTCCTCATGGTGTCTCTATATCAACAGAGAGCCACAGGTAACAGTCTGATTCATCTAATGATCAAACAATCAATCAATCAATCAATCAATCAACAACCGTTAGAGATAAATCTCTCCATGTTGATAACTTTTCTCCATTTCCTTCCTTCCTAACCTTCTCTTACATCAGTAACTGGCCTGCATGTTGCCATGGTGATGACTCCGCCCACCAAGGCTGATCAGGGATTGGACGAGGACTATGATGATGTCACCACAGAGCATCACTTCTGAGCTGATCATCTCATCACTCTTCTCCTCCTGGCTGTTTTCTTCTTCTCCCAGTCTGGAAAACATCTGAACTCTATAATAATAATATAGAGTTATATGTTATAATAACGACTTCCTGAGATCACCAACATTTACTGACTGGGAGGAAGTGACCGTCTGAACTGGACTTTATTGGATCAGACAGGTGTTCTCAAACTCCAGTCTTTAATTCCTGATCTCCTACAACTTCTAGGTGTGTCTCTGCTCCAACACAGCTGACTGCAGTATGGGCTCATCAGCAGAGCTCTGCAGAGCCTGACTCCATGCTAGGAGGTAGTTCAGCCATTTGATTCAGTGTGTAGAGCAGGACACGTCTAGACATTACAGGACACTGGACCTCAAGGATTTAGTCTGAGACCACTCTGATACACACTGGATTGAATTAGACTTAGAGAGAGACTTAGACTTAGACAACTTTATTTGTCATTTTGTATGTACAGATTGCATACAGAATGAAATTTCCTTGCATACAGCTTGTGAATTATAGTATAAAGTGCAGCAGTGATTAAAAAGTAAACAATTGAAATGTAAACAGTTGTAATTGTTGCAGTTGTCTCTGAATCCGACAAGAGGATTTTTGACTGACTAGGGTTTTATATAACTGAATGTCTGCTGGTTCTGTTTGTGTTAGAAAGGGGACATATCATTTAAAATCCACTTCTTTTGCCTTTATATACATTTTGTTGAGCATTTGGAGTGTCTCGGAGTGCAGAAAAGTGGAATGTAGTCTTTCTGGGAGCTGTGTTGATATCATTATATTCTGTTTGAGTCAGATCTTTCACTCCATTCAGCTTTCTTTCTTCTTTATTACATTTGTTAAACATTTAACATACAGTATTTGCTACGGAGCTGATAAACAAGGTCATCCAACCAATTTCAAGATTCCACCATTTTTGTTTCTCTCTGCGATTTCGTAGCCCAACCTGAAGGATGCCGAAGCTTCACGTTGATACCTGAAAATGTTTTTGGTTGTTGGGTATATTAACCCACACAGACCATTACACCGTCCCCCAGCATATTACAGCAATGGCTCAAAGGGGTGGAGTCGAATGTTCCGTGACCTGGAGGGGGAGGGGTGTTAGGTGCCTCCTTTAGATTTAAAAGAGCATTGAGCAAGTTCCACTGTTTTTGCAGTAGTCTGCCCCCTCTGGTGACCAGTTGAAATGACACCAGAGTTGTGCATTTGCATGAGAAACAAAGAAAAGCATCTGCGACTGTGTAGGCCCTTTTGTTCATAAGAGTAATGTCATCTGACGTAAGAAATGTATAAATGTTGGAAGTAGCCTGTGTTCTCTCGTTAACGCATCAGTTATAGCAAAGACTCAATAAAGTAGCCAGAGGAATGATAGCATGGAGCCCATCACACTCATGCCACGCCCAGAGAACACAACAAGAACCACTTTCTCATGAACTGACTAATCCAGCCTATAAAGGCTGAATGAGTATAACTCATTTTATATGTCAGGCAATTGTAAGGGCATGTTTGGGAAGAATGTGAATAAAATTTAACTTCATGCACATTTAAAGGGACAGCACTAAAACAAGTTAATGTCAGAGGACCCTCAGAACAGGGAGAAAACAGGAGCTGTGGGGAAACAATGAGGAATTCAGACCAAAGCATTGCATTTCCACTCTTTATAGAGAACTGATTGACTTCAATATAAGAATATGAAGCCCTTAAAAAGCATGTTCTCCCTTTAAAGCATCTTCAGATAACATTTGAAAACACATTGATTAAACTGATGATGAATTTTGCTCTCTAAGCTTATATATTTCACTCTGAACTTTACTTATTTAACACACTTTTTTCCAAATATCTTTTGTGACATTCACATCTCAGTTACACCTAATGACCTAGAGGGTCATAAAAGACCAACATTGTTCAAATGACAGTTCAGGTGGTGCTGATGTAGAAGGTCAGACTGAAGAATTATAGATCTGATGGAGTAAAGCTACACTAGGTAACCATAGTAAAGATCTACAGAGGTCCATGGAGTCTATTCTCTGTTTTAGCTTTTTTTAAATCCACATCTAGTTGGTGGCAGTGATGGACTTAAGTTTGTTTACCAGCTGCCAAGAAAGAGAAGGAGACGTAGTTACAAAGATGATGTTATATTTACTATTACAGCCCATTTAGAACAGAGACCTAAAGATCCAATCAGCCACTCTTTAGCCAACGTGTTTCAGCAAATAAACATCGACACTTCCTTCTCTTGTTGATAATACATAATGTTCAGCTGTCATATGAATAGAAGGCCAGACAATAATGTTCCTCTTGCTGTGGCTGTCCTTCAAACACTGTTTATATGTGAGCATCCAATATGTGCATCTCTACTTTCTTCAGATCTGCTCAGCTGAGGCTTCAGATAGAGGCAGTAGATGTTTAGGGGAGATTTCAGAAAAAGAACTGTCATAGTCCAGGCCTAGGTACAGGCCGGGTTTTTTCTCTCTCTCCTTCTCTGCAGGGTTGGACGGGCAGGTGCTTCACATCTGAGCTGATTACCACCCTTCTTAAAGAGCTGGAACCAGGAGGAGGATGCAGACAAGGAGGCAGGGTGGTTGGAAGCGAAGGGGAGAAGCAGTGGTTACAAGACTAAGAATTGGGCATACATATCTCAATCACAATCTCAGACGTTTAGGGAAACACACAACAGGACTCTGCACTCACTGTGACAAGAACGAGACAGTAGAACATGTATTGTTAGAGTGTGAAGCATACAACACAGAGAGAACCACAATACTAGAAGACGTCAAAGGTTTAGGCTACACACATTTAACAGTAGAGGGATTACTTTCTTTTTCTTCAGTTAACCCATCAGCATATTTAAAGGAAACAGGTCTTTTTAATAGAATTTAAGATTACACCCCCAGTCCTAATCAGTCATAATACAGGCGTCTAATTCCGCATTGAAGCTCCACATCCAAAACAGTTGGTGGCGGTAATGCACCAAGTTGGTATGCCAAGTGCAATTAAATTTAAAGAAGAAGAAGAAAAAAGAAGGAGGACGTCAGTTCGTTGACGCTCATGTGTGGTACAGACCAAAACCTTTCCAAGCCTTGACTCCTCGTGTTTTGCCTAACCTAATCCTGCTCTCATTCTTTCCTCCTAGAAACCCTGGATTCAAGATCAAGACCCACACCTTCGTTGCTTATGCTTCCTGAAGACTCAGACGAGACATTCCAAGTTCACGTTCTGGATACCATCAAGTCTCAGATCCACAACCTACACAAGCCCTCCTACCTGAGCTCGCCTGCCTGTCCACCCTCAGACCACAACAACTGGAGAAAACTACCTGGCTCTGCACCAACCTTCCTGGACACCACCCTCCCGAACTCAGACCTCACCCTCAGCCCACCCACAAAGACCCAGAGACCCAGCCAGCAGACCTCACCTCTACATTTATTATTTTTCAATAAAACCTTTAAACCGATTCCTGCCTCCGTACCTGCGCTCATTTCAGAGTCAATTAAGCTAAACATGACAGGAACTGTTTAAATAATGTTACTTTAATAACACTGTTTTAATCCTTTCCTCTTCTTGATGGCTGCAGAAGTCTGGGTTGGTCTGACAAAATGAGGAAGCTGACGTTCAGAGTCTTCAAGCAACAGGAATGAGTTGAGAAATACTACATATGTTTACCAAAGTTCAAAATCTCTTCAGCTGTAAAGAAAACTTTGTGGCTGATTTAAAAAGAAGTCGTGGTGGTCCACAAAGAGGAAGAGGAGCTTTTTACTTGCCAGCAGTCTATTTACTGTGAATGCAGTGGACATTCACAGTTATTGAGATCCTCTTTCACCTTTTTACTGTTTAAAGTTTGATTCGCTTCTCCTCCTACAGTTTTTCTCCGATTTCAACTATTCAACTTTTAAACTATTCAGCTTCTTCTGGAACGGATGGCTATATCTTTTTGTACTTATATATTTTCAACTTTTTAAAATATTCAGCTTTTTCTGCAAATTTTCAGCTTTTTTTCTCCCATAGGAAATTAATGTAATTCACTAAAATTCCGCTCATTTCAGCTGCTTTTTGACAGCTTACTGCTTCAGCCTACTTTTAGCTAGAAACGCCATTTAACTTTTAAAATGTAGTGATATCTTTCAGCTATTATGGTGTATTTCAGCTTTTTCATATCTTTTACCATTTTCATATAGTACCTCCTTAAAATAATTTTGGCTTTTCAAGAAATTCAGCAAATAACATGCGTTGCTATGGTCGTCAAGCGGCAGTTGGAAGAGTGCACACTCTAGAAATTCAACAAATTCTTCTTCTCCGAACAACTTCTTCTCACTCGCTCAATTTTCAACCTATCCACATAAATTATACATCAAAACGTAGGAATCTTTGTCTGGATTCAGGAAATGTAACCCTCATTGGTGTAGCATTTATAGATTTTCCGCAAATCACCTCAGAGCGACACAAACCCGAAACCTCCCCCATTCATTTCCTATGGAGCGGTTTTGAAAAATGACGTCTGAAAATCCAAAACATCACACGTTTTCACATCGTCGCTACTCCTAAACCGTTTGATGTACAGGCATGAGACTTTCACACATGAATGTCCCAACCCTTCTGACACTCACAAAAAAGGAATCTTTTGGATAACTGCAGGAACAATTTGTTCGGGAGTAGCGAATGTGCAAAATCCTGAAAATGCTTTAGAGCTGCATTTTTCCACATGATCCACTTTTTTACATCGTCGCTGTGCCTACACCGATTTTTGTACAAACATAAAAATGAGCAACATAGTCCTCAAAAGCCTGCTGATACTCACAGTGAAACAATTATTTTGATATCTCTTAAACTTTTTCAGCTAGAGCGATTTGTTCGGGACTATGTTTGGAGGATTTTCGCATTTTCCTCAAAATTACCTTTTTTCCAGGATTTTTTGTGCCTAAATTATAATATTTCCAGCAAAAACCGATAGCTTGTCCGGTTCCCCTATCCGTTACGAAATAAATGCAGAAAATATTAAGTCTCTAACCTTTATCATTCCGGAGAAACCAAGCGCTGCTCTTGGGGTAAGTCGCAGCTGAAACGGGTTCAGAACTCCATGCCCCCAAATAGGGGGTTTTCACTGACGTCACTGGCCAACTTCCGGTCCGCCATATTGGGTGGCACACTTCCTTATCTCTAGTTGTCGTACACGTATTATTGTATCGCGAATGGATAAGTACGCCAGCACGCTAGAGCGACCAGATAAGGACGTATACCTGAGGAAATGTTCCGTGATCGACCATATGGACCCCTATGCCCTCCACGGTGCCTTGTTTAGCCGTAATCCAGATGATTGGCCAAATGTAGAGCACGGCGACATAGTGCATTACCTGGTGTTCAGTGAAAACCCTCTGCACACTCTTGAGGAAATGAGAGCTTACAAGGATCTAGAGGCTCACAACCAGTTCACATCTGGTTATGTACATCAAGGAAATCGCCATCATACGTGGACGGGTGAGTTTTAATAAGATGGTAAAAATGTAAACAATCCGACGCAAATGTGTCGCATGCTTCTGCGGTGGCTGGCGGGCGGCGGCGGGCGGTGCGCGAAGGCGCTTGGCTGCAGGGCCGATCGACGCCGCTCGCGGCTTTAATTATTTAAGCAGAACAATGACCAGTGAAAAATTAAGTTGTATTTACCGTATTGGCGCCGGTAGGAGCTGCAGATCATAAAGCCAGCAAACAGTGGGAACACAGCAACTCGTTCAAAGGTAAGCTGCGCTCAGAC
Organism: Fundulus heteroclitus; assembly: GCF_011125445.2. NCBI lineage: Eukaryota > Metazoa > Chordata > Actinopteri > Cyprinodontiformes > Fundulidae > Fundulus > Fundulus heteroclitus. The sequence goes on from NW_023397154.1 coordinate 571,866, forward strand.
GGGCTCTGACGCATGCTAACCGTTAGCACTAACAATCACTCACGCATGTAATGTACTTTTAACTTGCTGCTATGTGTTTCAAACGTTTAGAACACACTCTCATTGACATCGGGATACTGTGGAAAGTTATGTTCGGTCGACTTACAGCCGCGATCCAAGCGAGCCGACGACTCTTTGTTATCTATGTAACTCGTTCAAAGGTAAGCTGCGCTCAGACGCGCTCTGGCAAATGCTAACTGTTAGTGCTAACAACCACTCGCGCATGTAATGTACTTTTAACTTGCTGCTATGTGTTTCAAACGTTTAGAACACACTCTCATTGACATCGGGATACTGTGGAAAGTTATGTTCGGTCGACTTACAGCCGCGATCCAAGCGAGCCGACGACTCTTTGTTATCGCTAACAGTTGTTCTCCGTGGTTGCGCCTCCAGGCAGGAAAGCGGTGGAAAATTAATCTGTTTCTATGTTTTTCCCATGGCGATCATGTGTTGCGCTGTTACAGCCCACAATACAGCAACGGTTTACCATGGTTGAAATCAAGTTAAGGTGAAATTAATCAAATTAAAACACGGCTGAGAGAGGGAGTACAGTACGCGGTAGTAATAGGCAGTAGAGGCGGCGGAGGCAGTCAACATGACAGCCGCGGAAAGTAATAAGTCATAACGCCCAAGCCCTATTATTAATATATTCTTCTTACATGTTTTAAATACTTAACAGTTAATTACCTGTGACAAAGTGAGCACCGCAGACTCTGGCGTATTCCAGCTTAACACCGTCCAAATCAGACCTGGATATCCGTGTCAGCCATAGGTGACGGTGTTGTTCAGAGAGCTGTTTTGTTTTTTCACATTGATTCACTATTACGGCTGGTAGGCGATAGATAGAGCGTTGATCTCCACCTCCACGGGCCGTGCAACCAACCATTAAACACGTTTTCCCCATTGTTCACTTCCAATACTGCCTAAGGCGTCATACAACGCAGGTCAACGGTGCGAAACGACTGCCACCCAATATGGCGGACGCGCTGAGTAGTCACGTGAGCATGACGTCAGCTGAAAACCCCCTATTATGCACTTTTTACATCGTCACTATGCCTACACCGATTTTTGTACAGACATCAAAATAAGCACAGTTATCCTCCAAAGCCAGCTGATACTCACAGTGAAGGAATTATTTTGATATATCCTATACTTTTTCAGCTACAGCGATTTGTTCGGTACCCTTTTTAAAGGATTTTTGCATATCCATAAAAATCCCCTTTGTATCATAATTTTTTACGCCTTTATTAAATTATTTCCAGCAAAAGCCGATAGCTTGTCTTCTTCTGCTATCCGTTACGAAATAAACGCAGAAAAAATTACGTCTCTACCATTTACGGATCAGGAGATATGGAGCGTTGTTTGAGACAAAGTATTCCATTGTATTCCAATCAGGCAGAGTCTGAGCAAAGTCTCTGCACTTCGGTAGAATTGTCAGCTGCAGGTGTGAGTGAGTTTCCATGACAATGGAACTCTGCTGGCCAGAGGGACAGGCTCCATTGAGATAGAATGGCAACTTTCGACACCCACTGCAGTGGCTGTGATTAATGTAGGAATCGGAAATTCGCACAGTCACTTCCTCCTAACATTTTAAAGTTTTCAAGTGATTATCAGCCATGTGCCACTTTTCCAACCCATTTTGGATTTCACATGCTTTCCTATTGGGCCTTTGCTTCCAACAGGACCTGGCATGATGCCCAGACACAACCCAATTGGCCAATACAGCACCACTCACCTGTGGGAAATGGCACTACACACCATTTTGGTCAAATGTTGAATTCTGGCCCCAGATGTGGTGAGGCTGAGTTGCTAAAGGAGGCCGATCTCACCCATGAACTTTGGTGACGTTTGGTGACATTAAGTATTGGCACCCTTTTTGAGGCACTTCCCAGTACAGGATTTGGACCAAACTAACAGAGTACCATCACACAGTGATACTGAACACAACCATGTTAGCGGCTAACAGTTAGCATGTTGCTAACCGGAATTAGCCCTAGGAAGCTCGTACAAACTTCTGCTTCACAAGTCTGTACTTCCTTTAGAGAGAAAGCTCCACAAGAAATATGGCCTACGTCGCATAAAGCATCTCCAAGCTATGAGGTGTCAAACATCCAATGCTTTTCAATGGGGGGTGAAACCCCTTATACTCCTTGAAATGCAGGCCCACATATGGCTACAGTATATTCAAGTTTCAAATTCTACTTCTGCTTTGTTAAACGATTCAGTGTTTAGAATGAGTTAGGAGATGTTTGGTGCCATTCCCTCAGCTTTTTTCTTCTTCTAATCATTCAGCTATTGTTCTTTCATGTTCAAATTCTTCAACTTTTTCAACTTCTTCAATGCTTTTCAGCTATTTTTTCACTTCTTCAAAGAACTTCTGCAACTTCTTTTGCTCAATCATTCAGCTTACTGCATTCACAGTGCATTTTCGCAGGAAATGCAAATTTTTCTATTTCTATGTGTATTGTAATTATTATTAATATATATATTGTCAGGATTTATGTAGTTGAACTCGAATTCAGCAACACACGGAACCACGTTTTAAGAGTATTGAGAGGGATGAGTAGTGGAGGTAGGAACAAGAGGACTGTACCAGACAGCAGCGGAGGGATGATGCAGATGGCTGGAGCTGAAGTTGGCTGGAGCTGGAGCAGGCTAACGTAGGGAGTACAAGCAGGCAGACGTAGGGAGGGCAGGTAAGGACGAGGTACCAATGAGTAGGAGGAGAGAAAGACGTTCTGGCGAGGAGGAGCTGTCCAAGTAGGGTTTATGTATGCAGAGTGGCAGGTGGAATCAGTTCCCTTTGATTACTGACGGCAGGTGGAGGTGATGAGAGGGGAGTGGAACCGGGCAGCATGGGAGGCAGACAGTGCTGGAACTGTCCAGGGTGAGACAGGCAAAAACTGAACCCTGACATATATATATCATAATTATTAGATTAAACAAAAATCTGTTAAGATATCAACGGGATCAGTGGAACGAACTGCTTAACCCAGAACTGCATGTCACACTTAGATAGCACCGGACACAGGGATATGGCACAAATCTACCAGATAACACCCCGGAGGTGACATTTTCTCTACTGATGAAACAGTTTGGATGTGTACGGCCCTCTATGGGTGTGAACCTAAACTCCTTTATAATGTTTGTGTGATGAGCAATCGGGGCTTTTTGCCGATCAAGAGCCCATCAGCGCTGATGTGTCTATAACCGTTTCTCTGACTTTAAAAGATTAATAAGTTGAAATGTACTTTTCTGTTTCGAGAGTCTTGCATCTAAAGTAATATTTAAGTGGGGGTCGCCTGAAGGGTATAAACGAGAGCTGGGTCCACTAGGGCAGAGGTGTCAAACTCATTTCTATATGGGGCCACTTTGGCGTCATGAAGTCATGAAAAGGGCCGGTTGCACGTGTATAGACGATACTTTAAGTATAAAAAATGCACAGTAACATAAAAGTAGCACCCTTAGGCCCAGTTTATACAGTTTATCTGCAAAAAATGTTGATATTGGGGTGAGTTATACTTACAGGAGGCACAGTTTTAGCCACTTTATACACTTTAAAAGGATATATGCCTCTACTTTATGACATGATATGCTTTTTTTTGGCTCTTGAGGGCCGGATAACTTACCTTGACGGGCCGGATTTGGCCCGCGGGCCTTGAGTTTGACACCTGTGCACTAGGGTGTTTCACAGCCGACCGGGTGCGGTAGCTCATAACAAAATGGTGTTTCCGCCTTGGACCCAAAAGACGACGTACCACCATCCGTTGCCGTTTTTCGGCCAGGACGTCATTACGGAAGAAAAACACACAGCTTGCGGCCAAAAATAAGGTAAGGAGATTGCCTTTTAAATATCTCCAGTGTTTTTGCTTCCTGGAAGGGCCGACTTTTTGCATTGCTTGAGGCAGAGAAAGGGTTGCAAAGGTGTCCATGAGTACCATCTGATCTCTGCATGGATTACAGGGTTTGTTATTTCCAAGATTGTGTAAGGATCCCACGTCTAAAAGATCGTAATCCTAGAAAGGCGGGTTTTAAAGCCCCTTATTGAGCGGAAACGAACATAAAACTCTTCGTTGTCGCGGAATAAAAAAAGCTAGCCTTTTTGAAAAACGTGCGCGTCAAGCCGGCTTAAGGTTTGAAGGCCTAGAGTCATCCTAAATGATTCTGAAAAGGAGCCAGCCGGAGAGGGTTTTTGGTTTTAATGGCCGCCATAGGTTCTCTTAAAGAAATATAAAAGCAGCTAACCCACACGCAGGGAAAATACACGAAAGAAGGTACGTACAAGCAATGTTTACTAGAGCTTGGCCAGAGGAAGAGGCACAGCGTTGCGCGGAGAACACGTTTAACTGAGGGCGAGTGTGGCTTAATGGGTTGAGTAGTCATCTGGCAATCAGAAGGTTGTGGGTTCGATTGCCATATGGTGCCATATGTCAATGGCAAGGGGAAGCTGGAATCTGGGCAAGGCACTTAACCCAAAATTGCCTACCGAGCTGCGTCTCGGTCTATGGGGAGTGGTGGCCTAGTGGTTAGAGCAGTGTGCTTGCACTCAGAGAAGGATGCAAGTACCTGGTTCGATTCCCCAGCGCCTGCACTCTGGGTCCCTGAGCAAGACCCTTAACCCCAGATTGCTCCCCGGGCGCCGCACATGGCAGCCCACTGCTCCCCAAGGGTGATGGGTTAAATGCAGAGAACAAATTTTGTTGTAATGTTTGTTTCAATAACGATAAAGATGATATTACTATTAGAAGCTTCTTTTTGCCTAGTCGGAAGAGAATGGCTAAAATAACCGTGAAGTGTTAAAAGGTGAAATGGTCCAAAGCGTCGGCGAGATGAAGAGATGTATCATTGCGGAGCCGAGGCGTGGAGCAGCTGTGGAGTCGAACGGTCACGGCGGTGGGGGGCATGTTTGCCCGCTCACCTTGCTCGTCTGGAATAACAGCGGCGCATTGGATAATAAACAAAAATATATATTTCAATTATATAAATATATTTCAAATATATATTTCAATATCATTCACCAGTTTGTTCCAGTTTTTTGTACATTCTTTTGGCTTGTGATGCAGAAGAAGCTGCCATGATGGCCAATGCAGAAAGTTCAACACATAAATTCTGTGGCCACCTCATTGTTGCTCTGAATAGTTTTATTGTTTTCACAGCAAACTATTTATAGCACTGAGTCATCTTTTAGCTGCAGCCTTTTAGATATAAGACCAATGATTTCTTCTTTTCATTCTTATTCTTCCTTTTGTAGTTCATCTGACTCTTTGTGCTTCTTGACCTGGTGACCAATCACATCTACATTATTTCAATACTGTTTGCAGACATTACATACATGCTTTATAACTTTTATGTGTAAAATGGAGGCTTTAAACTATTGTTGGCTGGTTGTTGAGGAACTCCTTCAAAAACAATACAGTAAACGCTGCAGCAGAACGTTGTTACAGAGAACTTAGAAAATGAGGAAGCTGAAGGATTAAGTTGACACTAACGTCTTAAATAGTCAGTTCCTGCTTTCTAAACTTTATAAGTTGAGAGGTTTTTATTGATTTTTGTTGCAACAAGTAAAACTTTGTAATTGATCAAATAAATTAATGATCAAAGATTAATGAATAAGATTTGGTTTAGTAAATGTGATGCTGAGTTTGTGGGTTTCTCACCTCTGTTCCTGTATGTGAGAGTTTCCTGGTCTGAGCTGCAGAGCAAAGCTCTCAGAGCCTCTGACATGTAGTGGTCCACAAAGAGGAAGAGGAGCTTTTTACTGTCTGCCAACCTGCTGCTGGTCTCATTTGATCCAGCTGCAGAATGGAGGGAACATCTGTCCACAGGCTGCTGGGTGAGTCCCATCTGCTGGATGTGTGTTGGTGTGGAAATGTTGAGAGACCATCACTGCTGCTTCCCACAGCAGAGCGCTGATTAAAGCTCCAACTAACCTGAGAGTCATTTCTCTGCAGCTCTCATCTCTCTGCTGAGCTGCTCAACAAACCAAGGTTAGAAACTGCTTCTGTCACTTTTTCAGTCTGACTGACTCCACAGAGACGCTCCTGCAGGAATTAGAAACTATTTAACCTGCTTTCTTCCTCTCAGCTGCTCTGACTGTGAGTCCCAGCAGATCTCAGTTCTTTGAAGGAGACTCTGTGTCTCTGAGCTGTGAGGAGGACAACAGCTCTGCTGGATGGACTGTGAGGAGGAACACAACCAGAGGAACCAGGACTGAGTGTAAAGGACGGAGAGATGCTGCTGGTTGTAAAATCTCCCACTTGTTCCCATCAGACAGTGGGGTTTACTGGTGTGAGTCCAGAGAGGGAGCAGCCAGCAGCAGCATCCAGCTCACTGTCACTGGTAAGATCAGACTGTGGAGTTAGTGTTGATGAAGCTGTGTGGAAATGGATGAAATGCTGTAGTTTGTCTCTGTGTTGAGGTGGATCAGTGATCCTGCAGAGTCCTGTCCTCCCTGTGATGGAGGGAGATAACGTCACTCTGAGCTGTCACACAAAGACCGCTCCCTCCAACCTCCCAGCTGCTTTCTATAAAGATGGCTCCCTCATCAGGACTGAGCCTGCAGGTCACATGACCCTCCACCATGTGACCAGCTCTGATGAAGGCCTCTACATGTGTTACATCAGAGGTCATGGAGAGTCTCCATCCAGCAGGATCTCTGTCTCAGGTCAGCAGCTTCACTATAGTCTAACATGAAGACACTTGGTGCTCAGTCCTGACCTTCCTGATGATTTATTGCAGCTCTGATTGTTGGTCAGAAGATCTAACTTAGTTTTCTTTCTAGTCAAAGCAGGAAAGGGTCTGAAACTGTGTCAAGTTCTGGCTCTGCAGCTTCTCTCCTCATTGTACTTCAACAAAAGACACTTTGACCCTTTTCATCTATAGACTCTGCTGTCTTTCACGTTTAGTGAAATGTTTGCTTTCTATTATAATCTGATGTTCACTTTTAACACTGATGGTGTTTGGTCAGTTCTACTTATTCTAGAATCTTATTTTCACAGTCTTTCCACGGAGGATTTATTTGCCAGACAGCTTGACAGAAAAAGGTTAGTGAACCAATCAACACATCACACCACACTAAAACCCTTTAAAACATATAATTTACATTCCACACTAACGCCTAAAAGATATTACTAAAATCACATTTAGAATTATAATTTCTACAGACTGGAGCCCTGGAGGTGTGCAAATTAGTAAATAACTTAAAAGTGCCATGTGCATGTTCCAGCTTTTCAGACAAGGTGCATGCGTCTACTTATCCAGTAACAAATCAGGTGGTCGTTACAGGTACATAACTAATTCTAAGCTCTGCCAATGTTTTTGAATCATTCATAGAGAGTTGAGAATCTGCTGCTTAGACAGAAAACTGCAATGACAGAAATGAAAAAGAAATCGTCCTGCACTGGAATGTTATTAGGACAGAAAATGCAGCACCATCACTATTTATCTAAGTCTAAAATGGCGGTGCGCCCCCACATCAAGCTGTTAGTAATGTCAGCTGGCTGGAAAGAGTTGTACTGCTGAGAAAGGCAGCCTCATTAATGACTGTCCTATAAACTGCTTAACAAAGTTTTATAAAGTCTTGGTTGCAAAGACCAATTATTTCAATGATTTTGTGAGTGTAAAATGCAGCACTCTGCATTACATGAATGCTCTATGAAAAGCAGAATGTTTTCAGCAGGTCTCACAAAGAAGTACAGCGACCATAAATGACTGAATGTTTTCATCAGGGATATAATTTTATTATGCCCAGAATTCAAAAACCTTGACTTTAGTTCTCTTTCTGAAGCTGTGGATCAAAACAGAAGTTTCATGGCTGCTGCAGTTTGACAAGGGGAAGGAAGGTGGCTTTAGGATATGATGTGCTTTCAGCCATGTGGGATAAAATCAGACTGGAAGTTTAAAGCCACAGGAAACGTGAGAATTTCAAAGGCATCAGGGGACTGCCCCTCACAGCAGGGGGCTACCACTATGAACCCAGGCTCTACCCCTCTCATCCTCCTCTTTTGCTGTGGGTCCTCATGAGTAGTGGTTCACACTGGAGAGACAGCCACCTGGGAGCAAATGGGGTTCAAACACCCACTAACATTTGCAGTACCGGCCAGGCTAAGTCTGTTTTCTGTGAAACCGACATCGTAGAGTCTGTGATTTTTTTTGGATGTTTCCTCAAGTCCCTTTTTTCACAACGGTGGAAAAAATGTCTTACCTTCTCTTCTGCTCCTCAGGGGGATGGTGTAAAAAAAATCTTCCAAATCCACTCTGGTCTTGTCTCATTAAGATTAACATCAACATTTGCTTCTTGTCACTCTCAGCCATGTTCAAAGTTTATACTGAGAGCAGCAGAGCTACGATGAACGGCTAACACCGAAGCTAACCTCTAAGCTAACCTCTAAACTAACTCTAAGCTAACTGCTAAGCTAACCAGATACACAAAAGCTAGAATGCAAATGCGCAGCCTGCAAGCAGAAACTGACAAGGAACAAACACACTCAATGGTGTTACGCGAGGAGAAGAAATTACTCTAGTTTTTGCTTTAGGATCCATCAAACCATTGTATTTAAAGTAGTTGAAGGATTTAAAATGATATGATTGATCAGATTTTTGGGATCACAAGAACAGACCTCATGAGGAAGTAATTTCTCTGCAGCTCTCATCTCTCTGCTGAGCTGCTCAACAAACCAAGGTTAGAAACTGCTTCTGTCACTGTTTCAGTCTGACTGACTCCACAGAGACACTCCTGCAGGAATTAGAAACTATTTAACCTGCTTTCTTCCTCCCAGCTGCTCTGACTGTGAGTCCCAGCAGATCTCAGTTCTTTGAAGGAGACTCTGTGTCTCTGAGCTGTGAGGAGGACAACATCTCTGCTGGATGGACTGTGAGGAGGAACACAACCAGAGGAACCAGGACTCAGTGTGGAGATGGATGGGGGACACCAGCTGGTTCTACCTGTAACATAAGGTACTTGTTCACATCAGACAGTGGAGTTTACTGGTGTGAGTGGAGAGAGGGAGCAGCCAGCAGCAGCATCCAGCTCACTGTCACTGGTAAGATCAGACTGTGGAGTTAGTGTTGATGAAGCTGTGTGGAAATGGATGAAATGCTGTAGTTTGTCTCTGTGTTGAGGTGGATCAGTGATCCTGCAGAGTCCTGTCCTCCCTGTGATGGAGGGAGATGACGTCACTCTGAGCTGTCACACAAATACTGCTCCCTCCAACCTCCCAGCTGCTTTCTATAAAGATGGCTCCCTCATCAGGACTGAGCCTGCAGGTCACATGACCCTCCACCATGTGACCAGCTCTGATGAAGGCCTCTACAGGTGTAGCATCAGCGCTCATGGAGAGTCTCCATCCAGCAGGATCTCTGTCTCAGGTCAGCAGCTTCACTATAGTCTAACATGAAGACACGTGGTGCTCAGTCCTGACCTTCCTGATGATTTATTGCAGCTCTGATTGTTGGTCAGAAGATCTAACTTAGTTTTCTTTGTAGTTAAATGCAGGAAAGGGTCTGAAACTGTCAGTTTGCTTCTGGATACCTCGGTGTGTGCCGTCTGAAGGAATCGTGCACATTAGATACACATTTGTTTAATCATATGAGTTGATCAAACTGAGGCTTTGGAGCTTTAAATTTATTGTTATGATTCTCAGTGAAAGTTCTTGTCTACAAAGTGTGGATCAGGGGTGTAAGGTCTGTGGAGGGGTGTCAGCATCAAACATGGCTGCAGTAAAGGAACAATGTTGGGAAACTTGCAAGTATGAAATGTTTTATTTGAACTTCTGATTGTTTGAATCTTCTTAAACCAAAAAAACTGTTTTGGTGAACATCATCCTGCAGTTTTTCCACACATCAACCTGAGAGAATTACCTTGTTATCACCTCATAGTGTGAACAGCAGTCAGCATCACAACATCTTCTACCTAGAACCAGCTCTACTTGGTTCTAAAGTAATTCCCAGATTCTAGATCTTATCTCTGAGACATATTGGACAAAGCATCACAGCTGTTGTGAACTTTGATAATTGTTCATGTGCATCGAGGAACACAGTGTGGACCTGATCATCTGATCCAGACCCTTCAAAGTCCATCCACCTTCTGGTTGATTTAAACATGTTGGTGTGGTGATTATCTTGTGTTAACAGAGCCCTGGTAGAGGAGTGTTAACCTGCTTCTGGTTTGTCTAAATATGTAATCTAAATATTGACCTGATTAGATGTCACTGTCTCTGCAGAAACACCTACAACCACATCTTCTCACCTTGTCTTCATGCTGGTCTGCCACCTGGTGGTCTTCTGTCCCTTCTTCATCTCCACTCTCCTCATGGTGTCTCTATATCGACAGAGAACCACAGGTAGCAGTCTGATTCATCTACTGATCAATCAATCAATCAATCAACAACCGTTAGAGATAAATCTCTCCATGTTGATAACTTTTCTCCATCTCCTTCCTTCCTAACCTTCTCTTACATCAGTAACTGGCCTGCATGTTGCCATGGTGATGACTCCGCCCACCAAGGCTGATCAGGGATTGGACGAGGACTATGATGATGTCACCACAGAGCATCACTTCTGAGCTGATCATCTCATCACTCTTCTCCTCCTGGCTGATTTCTTCTTCTCCCAGTCTGGAAAACATCTGAAGTCATAATAACGACTTCCTGAGGTCACCAACATTTACTGACTGGGAAGAAGTGACCATCTGAACTGGACTTTATTGGATCAGACAGGTGTTCTCAAACTCCACTCTTTAAGTCCTGATCTCCTACAACTTCTAGGTGTGTCTCTGCTCCAACACAGCTGACTGCAGTATGGGCTCATCAGCAGAGCTCTGCAGAGCCTGACTCCATGCTGGGAGGTAGTTCAGCCATTTGATTCAGTGTGTAGAGCAGGACACGTCTAGACATTACAGGACACTGGACCTCAAGGATTTAGTCTGAGACCACTCTGATAGACACTGGATTGATTTGTTGCAGTTGTCTCTTAATCTGACAAGAGTAATTTCCAGTGACTGACGTTTTATTTGACTGTATGTCTGCTGGTTCTGTTTGTGTTAGAATTGGGACATATCATTTAAAATCCACTCTTTCTGCCCTTGGATACATTTTGTTGTGTATTTGGAGTGTCTAGGAGTGCAGAAAAGTTGAATGTAGTTTTTCTCGGAGCTGTGTTGATATCTTTATATTCTGTTTGAGTCAGATTTTTCACTCCATTCAGCTTTCTTTCTTCTTTATTAAGTTTATTGAACATTTACCTCACAGTATTTGCTACGGCGCTGATAAACAAGGTAATCCAACCAATTTCATGATTCCACCATTTTTGTTTCTCTCTGCGATTTCGTAGCCCAACCTGAAGGATGCCGAAGCTTCACGTTGACACCTGAAAATGTTTGGTTGTTGGGTAAATTAACCCACACAGTCCATTACACCAGGGGCCTGTTTCAGAAAGGAGGTTAAGTGAAAACTCTGAGTATGTTAACCCTGAAATGAGGGAAACTCTGGGTTTTCTGTTTCAGAAAGGGAAGTAAGTTAAACCTGAGAAAGCAGAGTAAGTCAAGCCCGTTTCTGAAAGAGAGGTAACTTATACTCAGAGTCAGTTACCATGGCAATTTACTCTGTGAACCTAACCTGGTTGGGAGCAGGTTTTCTTCAGAAAACACAGAGTTTATTTTGGTCTCCTCCCCTTTTTTAAAGAGGAAGTGGTGTTTAAACACCTCATTGATTTTTTTGGGGACATATTCATTGGGCACATTTCAGTCACGCAGAGCGCATCAAAGGGAATGAAATGGCATGTCCATTTATGGATGATCCTGTTGACGAAGAGGTTGTATTACTTCGTAGGGAGTTACATTTACGTCGGGAAAGGATTTTGAGGCCCAGAGTGGATTTTTTTTGTCATATCCCTATCCTATCACAGCAATTTATATGGTGTTGTTCATCTTCTAAAAAAAAAACAAAAAAAAGATTTTAAAATAGTTTCAATACTTCCTAGAATTCACCTGTGACCATACACTCACCTCTCACTTTAGTTTCAGAATGTTGATTTCCAGATCTGCCTTTTGGATCTGGCGGTCCAAGTATACAAGTTCTTTGCTGTTTTTTTCTATCTTTTTAATAAGAAGAAGTCTATATAACTCCTTAACTGGCAACTGAAAATACATTAGATTAAAGTTACATCATGAATGTAGTCTAAAATTCAGAATGAAACTGTGGCATTTACTGTAAATCACTGAACTGTGTCCATCTGTGCACCAGAAGTTGATGGACCTTCCTCCTGCCGTTCTTCCATAACTCTGGGGGGTAGAGATAAGAATGACCATTTATAGATATAAACTTGGATTCTATAGGCTACTCCACATATAAATGTGAATGTGTAGATTGTTTGATGTGTAGACATATAATATTAAAATTACCTCTGTAGGCCTGTCTGTGGCAGCAGAAACGGTTTCTTCATCCCCATCATCCTGTGAAGATGAGCATTTCAATGAGTACACTTTATAATACAATTTATCATAATTGATGGTGTATGGAGTAGGCTACTGACAACTGCATGGGGTACTGTTGGGACAGGAGGCTCCAAGAGGCAGATATTACCATCCGAATCTGTTGGGATTTGGATCCCAACAGATTTGGGGCCATCTCTTCTGCATTTGTCAGGGGTGGTGGTGCAGGTCCTTCCCCTGTTTTATGAGCCTCTGCCTTCTTTCTGTTGGCTGAGTGGAAGTCAAATGAGAATGAACATTTAGACATATGTCAAAATGCTGCTGCACTGCTAGACACTGAATGCCATTTAGTCATTTAATATGTCAAATGTTTGTAAAGCCAGGTAGCTACTCTACTCCTATGATGTGCTCAAGTATGTTTTTATATTTCATTTTCAGCTGCTGCCATGTTCTTTTGATGCCTGCCGGATTGCACCTATCCATGAAAATTAAATTAGGTTTAATAAAATACTGTTCTTCCAGTTTCACCTCTGATATTATAACAGTTGGGTAAGTTACTCTAAAATAGTTCTTAATTACTAACTACAAATTTTATCTTCAACAAGTCTAATTAGATTAATGTAATAATTACTGTCTCGAGAAAGTATTGGTCTACTTACTAATTTGTTTTATTTACCTATTAATTACTTTCTAAATCCCAAATCAACCTCAACCACTTGAACAATACAAGGAGAGACAAGAAACTGCACTTCTAATGCTTTCAAATAAACAATATTCAATTGCATAAATTAATCTTAAATTGACCAAAGTGTATTATAGAGGGAGAAAAAGTTAAATTAAAAATATACCTTTTAAAAGTTGATATTAAATCCACTATTGTTTTATAGTCTTTAATTTAATTACAGTATTAAGATGACTTAGTAACTTAATTCATTACACCCAACACTGTATAAAAGTAATTAAAATGTAAACTTACACACTGACTCGAGCAGCTATTTTCACCCAAGTTAACTCTCTCTCCTTCGCCGCTGCAGCCGTGTTGCTTTTTTTAAAAAAAATACATGCTCAAATTCTGCATATGCTTGCATAAGCACATCCAGTTCTGCTGGTGAGAAATATGCAGACCTTTTTTTGTCTGACGCTGTTGCCATGGTGACTCGTAATATCTGCGCTCCATTGATAAGGGCTTTTTATAGTTGTGGTGCATGCACTTAACTCAGAGTCAGTCAACTCAGAGTTGATTGAACTAACTAATTTCAGCTGTTCTGAAACCCAAAACTCAAAGTTTCCCATCTCAGGCTAAGTTAACTCAGAGTTCAAGTTTTAACTCAGAGTTGGTTGAACCTCCTTATTGAAACAGGCCCCAGGGGTTCTCAACCTTTTGCAAGCTGGGCCCCCCCAAAGCTGGTTCGTTGCAGTTGGGGCCCCAGTGCCCCCCGCCCAGATCCCCCATCCCCCCGCCCCGCTCTACCTTGCATAGATAGATAGATAGATAGATAGATAGATAGATAGATAGATAGCCCTAGGCTATTATTTTTTAGGCCCACATTATTATTATTAACATCATCAGTAGCGGTAGGTAGGCCTATTATCATTTCTAGGCTATTGTTATAATTGGCAGTAGCACCAGACTTCTAATGTGAGCTTGCAGGCATTATTATTATTATTATGAGTAGTATATGCCTATCACCATTACTAGGCTATTGCTATACAATTGTGAGGTTACATGCTTTTTTTTGTTATTATTATTATTATTATTATTATTATTATTATCATCATCAGTAGGCCTATCACCATTACTAGGCTATTGCTATATAATTGTGAGGTTACATGCTTTTTTTTGTTATTATTATTATTATTATTATTATTATTATTATTATTATCATCATCAGTAGGCCTATCATCATTACTAGGCTATTGCTATAATTGGCAGTAGCACCAGACTTCTAATGTGAGCTTGCAGGCATTATTATCATTATTACTATTATTATTATTATTATTATGAGTAGTATATGCCTATCATTATTACAAGGCTATTGCTATATAATTATGAGGTTACATGCTTTATTGTTGTTGTTATTATTTTTATCATTATTATTATCATCAGTTGGCCTATTATCATTACTAGTCTAACTCTTGGACTGAACGTATTTTTTGCCAGATCCATTCAAATAGTCACCAGAGTAAAGAAATGTATATTATATGTGAATTATGTGCGCCGTTTGGAAGTAATTTTGATAAAACTTGCTGTATAAGCAAAAGAGCACGAACGTTCTGCATTCGGGTTGTTCCGGAATGCGACGTCACAAACAGAACTACCGTGCATCAGCCTGCAAATACTACGTCTTTTGCTACCAATTTGTTCAATTTTATTAATAACTCTTACTCTACGTACAAAAAAATAAATTAAAAAAATGTCTGATACATCTTCAAACTCCCCCTCAAGCATCGGCGACTCAGATAAGGAATATATATACGAAGAAACGGAGTTTGAACAAGGTGAACCTGAGGAGACTATATCTAACGTTGCTAAGACATAGAGCCATGCTCCATTGTAGGTACCCCTCACAATCCTCGCTTGTGAAGTGTGAATTGCATAAAACACTTTTGTCACTGCTGGCAATCCAGTCCTTTTGCGTTTCTTTTACGAATGGATCCCATTTCTTTCGGACCTTTTAATCATTCGGCCAAGTATGTAGCGCTACTTTCTGGCCTACACTAGACCGCGGTGAAGTTGGCTTGACATGGACACTCAAGCTCCGCGGAGTCATCGGAGCACTCTTGAGAAACAAAAATCAAATCAGATTTATTGACGGTCCCACCGCGTATGGGAGAAGGGAGCAGCTGAGACACGCTAGCCGAAATCGGAGTCCTTCAACCGGATCAACCGTGAGCTAGATCCCGCTGACTCCGCGGAGCTTGAATGTCCAATGTCAAGCTAACTTCACCGCGGTCTGCACTACAGCCACCAACTACGCACCTAGAAGGCATTTTTTTTTAATATACGTACATGTACAATGTATGCAAACCTTCTGGCATGAGTCTGTGAAAAGGATTAATAGGACAAAAACACCGAAATAATCCTTAGCGAACAATGTTTGTTTAAACCTACCGGGCGGCTCGTCCTCTTTGCTGAAGCGCTGTGTGTCTGCTGTGTGTCCGCTTTCTGATGTTAAACAAACATGTCTGAACGTCCATCCATCCATTTTCTGACCCGCTTAATCCCTCATGGGGTCGCGGGGGTTGCTGGTGTCTATGTCCCGATATAAAATAATTCTTAGCCGTCCAGTGGGTTCATGGTTCCATGCTCTCTCATGTGTATTGCCTGCCGTGTTTATAAGGCAGCTAAGCTACTAGCTATGTCGCCGTACAAGCCTTGGCCAGCATTTCACAGACTCCCTCCGTCCCTTCAGGCTTTTGCTGTATAAATCTGGCAATATGATACCATCAACCATCAACTTACTCTTAAAACGATCTTGTGATACGTTATCTAAAGAAGAAAAATATGCCGAGAACTCGTCAGCTTCCTTCCAGTCCGGCGCGCATGCGCGAAAAACCCGGATGAAAACCGCTTATCACCTGCATTTGCGCTCACTATCGACAAAACAATCAAATTTGTTCAAAACTTTTTTTTTTAAATCAGTCCAAACACATTTTAATTTTTATTCAGGAGTTATGTATATACAAAACTTTAACTTTTTATGAAAGTAGTTTAGTGATAAAAAAAAAAGTGCAAATTTTTTTTTTCCAGTTTTTTTCCACTCCCATCCTGTAGCCTACTCGTGCCCCCCCGGGAGAGTGTCGGCGCCCCCCCGGGGGGGCGCGCCCCACCGGTTGAGAACCACTGCATTACACCATCCCCCAGCATATTACAGCAATGGCTCAAAGGGGTGGAGTCAAATGCTCTGTGACCTGGAGGGGGAGGGGTGTTAGGTGCCTACTTTAGATTTAAAGGAGCATTGAGCAAGTTCCACTATTTTTGCAGTAGTCTGCCCCCTCTGGTGACAAGTTGAAATTACACCAGAGTTGTGCGCTTGCATGGGAGACGAAGAAAAGCATCTGCGACCGTTTAGGCCCTGTTTTACTTTTATGTGTAAAATGGAGGCTTTAAATTAATGTTGGCAGGTTACTGAGGAACTCCTTCAACAACATTACAGTAAACGCTGCAGCAGAACGTTGTTACAGAGAACTTAGAAAATGAGGAAGCTGAAGGTTTAAGTTGACACTAACGTCTTAAAAAGTCAGTTCCTGCTTTCTACATCAAGATTAATGAATAAGATCTGGTTTAGTGTCAATGTGATGCTGAGTTTGTGGGTTTCTCACCTCTGTTCCTGTATGTGAGAGTTTCCTGGTCTGAGCTGCAGAGCAAAGCTCTCAGAGCCTCTGACATGTAGTGGTCCACAAAGAGGAAGAGGAGCTTTTTACTGTCTGCCAACCTGCTGCTGGTCTCATTTGATCCAGCTGCAGAATGGAGGGAACATCTGTCCACAGGCTGCTGGGTGAGTCCCATCTGCTGGATGTGTGTTGGTGTGGAAATGTTGAGAGACCATCACTGCTGCTTCCCACAGCAGAGCGCTGATTAAAGCTCCAACTAACCTGAGAGTCATTTCTCTGCAGCTCTCATCTCTCTGCTGAGCTGCTCAACAAACCAAGGTTAGAAACTGCTTCTGTCACTGTTTCAGTCTGACTGACTCCACAGAGACGCTCCTGCAGGAATTAGAAACTATTTAACCTGCTTTCTTCCTCCCAGCTGCTCTGACTGTGAGTCCCAGCAGATCTCAGATGTTTAAAATATGGTTTGCGTTACTCATGTGTATCAATTATGTAGAAAAGCATCCAATTAACTTGCTTAACTTTATTCCAATAAGGTACTTTTAAAGAGATACCTCACGCCAGTGACGTGCGGTAGGGTTCATAGCTGGTGAGGCACTGACGTCATCAGAGTCAGATTTACAAATATATACACTCTACAGAGTAGACTCGTTGCAAAGTGCTGAAGGAGACTGATTGAACCGAATCAATGCGGTACCGCGCACGTGACGTCACCGTCTCAAGAGCAACGCCCCTTTTGCCGCTTAGGTAGGGCATACAGGAGAGAACGCATACAGGAGAGAACGCACGGATAACAGATATGACCGACTTTACAGCCATTAAACTTTCCCAAGACGATGTCCCAGGCACACGGATTACTGGTCGCACTGTCGAAGAACACACCAACCTTCAGCTCAAACGATGGCTTGAGGTTCGAGGGCTTAAAAAAAGACTGGAAAACTGGCCGAGTTGATGAACGGTAAGCTTTGTTTTTTTTTTCCTGCGCGGCGATCAAGGCAGCGTCGGCCGTTTTTTTTGTTGTTGTTTGCAATCACCGTCCAGGAATGGGTATATGTTTAATGTTTGTCTCATTTGAAATGTTTTTGAGTAAGCTATCCTGGTAGCAGGCTATCATGTTAGCGCCTGCTACCATGATAGCCTGTATGCTGTCATGGTAGCAGGCGCTACTTTATTAACATGTCGGCCACCAAAATACTCTTACCTTGACTTGATGTCGCTGGAATTGGGTCAGGATGTTCTTCGGTTGGGCCCTTTCCTCCGACAAAATGCTTGCTACATATGTACTTGAATTTGGTAACTTTTTCCGGGTTGAACTGTTGTGTAGGCCGACCGCCCCGGTGTTCCAAGCGTACACATTTCTCCTTGGCAGTCTTGAAGAAAACATCCTTCATATGCGGCCGATCAGCGTACCTCGAGTCGCTGTTGCACGTTCCATAGCAACAATGTTTAAAAACCATGGTTTTAGATTTGGAAAAAGCATTTGTTTACCGAGTAAAACCAAGGGTAACGCACGTCTCTTTTACAGCGACACAGCGGCGGACTATGCAAGCATGCCCTACTGCGTACCACGTGATGTGACGTCATCGTGACGTTGTGTTTCTAAAAATAGCTCGCGCGCGGTACCGCATTCACCAAGATACATGGAACAATATTGATTCTTTGATGAAACACACATTACACACATTTCAACATGCATAATTATCGCTGTCTTACCTCTACTTATAAATTAGTCCATGCAGCGCTCTTTCTGGACAAAAATATCATAATTTTCCGGTAAAAGTTCTCTTTATCTTCAGTTTTAAAAGTCTCTCAGTCTCAGTGGAGCTCACTGCCAGGGAGGAAAGCCTTCCTTCATCAGTCCTGTTCCAGCTGTATGTTTAGAGTCTTTTTAGTGCTTTACTTGTTTAGCAAAACTCGCTAATAAAACATCCATAACTTGTTCTGACTCTACTATTTGGGGATCAGGAGTGGTGCCCCTTGAGCGCCCCCTGCCGAGAGGCCAAGGAACTGCCGGCCTCACCTACAACCACTTCTTTGCTGTTTATGATCGCCCAGCAGCACGAAAACATGTTACCTGCTCACAGTTTAATGACCAAAACACAATTCGTAATCCACATATATTAAATTGTGGAAAATCAGTTCATAACTGTTTGAAAATGTATGATCTAGAGACAGGAAGATGCATTCACAGAATGGAAGCCAGCGCAGTTAACATGGGATTGCGCAAGGTTAAGCTCGCTGCGGCCTCACCGGCTTCACTCAAGCACCACCAAGGATTTACATGAAAAATAGCGAAAAGTCTGCGACTTTAAAGAGAATATGATAAAAAAATGAGGACATTAGATAAAAAAAAGAACTTTTAGTACAAATGACTGAGTGAATCACAATTTACATTATGTTATCATTATATTTTCTTTCTTTCCATGATGACAAGTGAGGCCTGGACTCACTTGCCTCCCCTGACTGCACATCACTGCGTCACGCCTTCCCTCTACCATGCCATGCGGATGTGCTTACTTAGGATCTTCTGCTAATTTCAGTTATCGAAAATCGAGAACACTATTTTTGTCATGGTTGGTACATTCCAGCACATTTGTTATGAATCACACAAAGCCCAAAAAACACAACTTTTTTTTGCTCCTTTTGATATTATTTAATTAACCAGATTCAGCTTTTTGCAGAAAAAAACACTATTTCATCATGTTTTGATTTGTATCTGTAATTTGTCTGAATTTGTAGCCGGTGTCTCACCAAAATTACGTTATTTTTACATATTGACAATAAAGACTCTTGATTGTAGATGATGTCATCAAAGCTGTGGCCACTGAGCATCACTTCTGAAAATAAATAGGTCTTCAAAATGTTGTTAAAATTGTTTGAACATACACAAGGAATACGAAATCTCCACTTTACAAAATATTAGTTACACCAGACAATTTCAGTTTTTAAGAAAAGCCTGGCATAAAGCTCTATCCATCCATCATCCATTTTCCCTATCTCCAGCTGTCAGTGAGTGCGAGGCGGGGTTCACCCTGGACAAGTCGCCAGTCCATCGCAGCATAAAGCTTTAAATAAAATAAAATAAAATAAAATTCTACCATAATAAACAGAATGGACTGGATTTTCTGACATTGAAAGTAGAAGAAAACACACCAGTAGCTTTATTTTATATTATGTGAAACATCTGCACATACTTATTTCTAATTTAAAAATGTGTACTTTTATAATAATTATTTCATTTTTATTTTTGTATATTCTGCTAATTTTTAAAACTAAAAATCCCATTTCATTATAGATTGTCTAACTTCTCCTCTTTTGGTCATTCATTCACCAAAATACCTCTGTGGTGTAAAAACATGGAGAACTATGCGGCCAAGATCCACCAGGGGGCGGTAGAGCACCGGAGAGAAGCATTGAGCTGCGCTGTCATCGCCGTCATTGCACCGAAGAAGCCGCTGTAGTAAACAAAGCGGATTCCAGAGGTTCTTCCCCGGTAAAATAGAACCAAGGCGGGCTGAGGGATGAAGGAGACCCCGGCGGACAGCCCGGCTGAGCCGTCCAAGGCGGACTCTCTGCGGGGCTTCGTCACCGAGAGGCTCGCTGCTGCCTCCCGGGAGATCCTGGCGGCGGTGGAGACGGTGGTGGCCGCCTACGAGGAGGAGGCCTCGGGCTTCCGGCTGGAGATCCGGCGGCAGCGGAGGCAGCTGGAGGTGCTGCGGAAGCGGGTCACAGTCGGAGCGGCTGGTTGGTTCTCTGTTAAATGTGCCGGAGCGCCGAGCTGCATGCAGAACTCCCTTAGTTTATCTAGCGTTTTAAGAGGATTTTACTAAAAAAAACATACTTCTACTTACAAGTAGGAATAAAACTAAATTTTATGTCAGTATCTGTATTTATTCTTTAATTCGGCTGGTTTATAATGTAAATTTTTATTTTATTTTAACCTTTTTTGGTGTATTTCCAGATTTACCTTGTAGTGGATCCGCTGAGGAAGAGGAGGACCTGACTGCCCCATCAAGGTTTCTGCTGCTGCTCCTGTCTACTGGATATAATATTAATATTTTATGTCTCACTGACTGGTTCAATCAACCAGATGCTGGGTCTTTATGTTTCAGCTCTTCATCACCTGGTGGAAGAACACCTGGCAGAGCTCAGACCAGTAACAACACCATAGACCTCAGCATCCGCATCCTGAAGGACTCCAGGATAAACATGCTCTCCAAAAGTGGTACCTTCCCTCAGCGACCTTCTTGTTTTTCATTAAAAAAAACATATAGTACACATACATTTATTTCTGAACTTTTTTTACTGCCAGTCTTCTTGTGAGGATCAATACCAACTTTTCACAGCCTGACATTTTTTGCCCGTTCTTACCTGGAAAACAGTTCAAGCTCAGTCAGACTGAATAGAAATAATCAGTGAACATCAAATTTCAAGTGTTGCTACATATTCCTGTCTGGATTTAGGTCTGGACTTTAACTAGGCCATTATAACTAATGAAAGGACTTATATGTTTCACTGAGGGGATGGTGAGTTCAGGGGGACGTGTTGTGTTTGTTTTTCTCGCAACGTAATTTTCAATGTTGGCCCTTTATAACCATGCACTGCCTTGTGTTGGTCTGTCATATAAAAGCCTAATAACAAATATTGAGTCGTTTGGAGGTTGTAAAATGACAAAACAGGGTGTGAATACTTTTTTGAAGCTCTTATATTCTGGAGTATTTCCAAACAACATTTTTGGTCTTTTAAATGTTGGAAAATCTGTCTGTTTTTTTCCAGAATAATCCTGAACCAGATTATATTTGTTTTGCTTCTGCTCTCAAATTCATGAAGGCATAAAGAAAACGGAGTAAAACTCGGCTTCTGACGCACCACTTCTGTTTTAAACTTCAGAAACACATTTTTACTCCACAATCTACTCCCACGCTGACTTTATTGTCCGTGTTGCTCTGCTTCCAGCGGTGAAAAAATGTCCGCTGGTCTCCCTGAAGTGTCCCCGAGGCCAGCGGGGGCGGGACTTTCTGAACCTGCTGAGGTCTGCTGTCCCTCAGCTGGCTGGAGATGACAAACCTTTTGACATCTTAATGTTGGATAAGAGGCGGAGACTTCAGCCTCTGACTCTGAAGACGGTGACGCCCGAGGAGATCATCAGAAACGTTGGATCAACGGGGGTCAGGAGGCCCGTGATCTACATTAGACTGAAGGTAAAACCAGACTCAGTTTTGGCTCAGGAATTGTTTCAATACAATTTTTAGGGTCTGGTTTTCAGATGTTTTGTTCTCTTTCAGACACAGAAGGAAGCTCAGGAGGAGATTCCTCATCCAGAGGCAGAGAATAGCTCTGCCATGTCGGCCTGGGAGGAAAATAAACAGCAAAACGAGATGAGGTTTGAAATCCTGTCTTTATCCATCAAGTTTTAGCTTTTTTTTGTTTGTTATATTTAATTATGTAACAAAAACTCAATTATTTACAACTCAAAATTTTGCATTAAGTTTCAGATTTAAAGATTGATAATGAATCCAAGCACTAAACCCTGTGGTACTCCACAAAAAAATGGATGTTTATTCCTCTGCAAAGTATTATTGTTGTTGAACTGAATAATTTAGGCTTAATAGATATAAATAGCTGATTATCATCAGCATATGGTAATTTTCTAATATAAAACAATGTTTTGTTGTTGTTTTAATTTGTTTTCTTGACAGAACAACATCACAACCACAAATGGAAACAGAAAATGAGCGTCTCATGATCTCAGCGTCAGGTAAAGACTCCCTGGCGCCCTCCGCTGGCGAGAAGGAAGGAGGTGCTGTTAAAGAGGATGATGGAGACTTCAGAGAGACAAACAGGAGTGAAGGCAGCTGGAAACTACATGAAGGTGAGAAAAACAGGAACTCCGAGGTCATCACAGAGAAAGAAGAAGTTGATCAATCTAACAAAGTTTGGACAAAAACAGCAGCTGCAGCTGATCTTTCCTGTAAGGTCTGCAAAGCTGCGCAGGAATCTGAAGCCGCTCTCATTAAACATGCCTGGCGACACACGGAGGAAGCAGGAAGTGTTTGTGGAGTCTGTGGAGAGGCGGTCGAGGGATCAGACGATCATTTTCAAAGGGAGCACAGGACTGCCGACTGTCCCGTCTGTGGAGACTCTTTCCTCGGTGTCCTCAGGCTGAAGGAGCACCTGGAGCTCCATCCAGGAGAGCAAGCTCACCAAACGGCGGTCAGTCACGCCTCGTTTGCGTCCGATTTGCTCCTGGAGAACCACCAGAAACCCCCAGAGCCCCGTCACAAATGCTCGACCTGCAACAAGGTGTTCAAGCTGGAGACGCAGTTGAAGAATCACCAGCGGACTCACGGCAAATGCAAAACGTACCTCTGCGGCGTGTGCGGCAAGTTCCTGAGCAGCAACAGGTCCCTGTCCCGCCACAAGATGACGCACTCCGGGGAGAGACCCCACAGATGCCAGACCTGCGAGAGGGGCTTCAAACTGGCCACCACGCTGAGGCAACACGAGAAGATCCACACGGAGCGAGAGCGGCCGTTCCTCTGCGACGTCTGCTGCAAGATGTTCCTGACCAGCAAGCAGCTCGTCGTCCACATGAGGACGCACACCAACGAGAAGCCGTACCGCTGCGACCGCTGCGGGAAGGGCTTCACCACCAGGGGGCCGCTCACCATACACATGCGGGTGCACACCGGGGAGACGCCGTACCGCTGCCCGCACTGCGGCTGGTCCTTCAAACGGAAGACGCACCTGGACGACCACGTGGCCATCCACACCGGAGCCAAACCCTACGTTTGCGGGATCTGCGGGAAGACGTGCGCCCGCCGAACCTACCTGACCGTCCACATGAGGACGCACAACGGAGAGAGACCGTACAAGTGTTCCCTGTGTGAGAAGGCCTTCACGCAGAGCCACTGCCTGAAGACGCACATGAAGAGCCACGAGGCTGCGCCACCGTAACGCTGACCAGATCATTCGGTTATGCACTTTATTTGGCACATGGGACTACTCCGTTTTTTTATTATTAAACTGTTTCTGGCTCTCAAATGTGCTGAAATATCGGCAGTAAAATTCAGCGGAAAAACTGCGAGTCTGTTTTTATTTCTTTGTCATCTCAAACGGTTCTAGGCTGTGAAACAGGTTCAATAATTTATAGACAAACAGACAATATCCAAAAACAACAATAAGGACAGACATTAAAATACAGTAAGACTCACAGTAGGCCTGACAGGAAGTGGATTATTACAGTATTTTAGATGGAAAACAGAGGAAATTGGGTTTATTTTCTTGTTTAGATTTTTGCCCTTTTAATCAGTTCTGCTAACCAGATTTCTACATCATCCTTCTGCTGATGGAGAATGTGCCATTTTTCATCCATAGTCCTCAAATTTAGAAATTTCTGTTTAATTTATAGAAATTTTCATTAAAATCTTATTAGTTATTATTATTGTCTTATAACCACTGAAAATATATATTTTTTAGTTTGTACTGAAGCAAGTTATATCTTAGAAATTCAGATTTTTATCTTGAAACCATAATTTATTTCCATATCGCCACAGCTCTAAATGTGTTACTGAGGAAAAAAGCTTCTTTATCAGGCATCTCAAAGGTATATAGCCACGTTATATACTTTTAAAAAAGACCAAAAACTGTTTGATCGTGATGAAATAAACCTATATATACCAAACCTCCATCATGATAGTGATGGTCATGTTTTAGGCTAGATAAAAATCCCGCGCCGGACGCGATTAGCATATAGAAACAAATGTGGCGCCATCTAGCGATAGTATCGCAGAACTACCATAATGCAGATGTGCTTCATTAATAAAATTAAATCATGCTGGAATGAGCCTGATCCTCTTCAATGCCTCGCAGTAGAGCAGCAGCTCGCAGTGACTGAAAATCAACCATTATTAATTAAATAAAACTAATTTACAGCAGCTTTAAGAGCCTCATATCAGAACATTTACTCTCGTCAGTCAACTCTGCTTCACATCTGAGCCTTAGCAGGTTTAGCTTTAGCTTCAGTGAACAGCAACGTTCAGACTGTAATCCCAGAGACAATCCAGACTTTTGCCTCTTGGAATCATTTTTTTATTTTTTTTTTTTTGCTGTTTCTTTCACTGGATGTTGGGCCTTCAATGTTGAAGATGCTAATAGCTGTTAGCGCTGCTGCGCATCTGCAGTGTAGTAATTGCTCTTATTAAAAATAAACACAAAACGTTTTATTTACTAACAAACTGAGCAAAAACAAAGCGGAAAATGGCAAAAATAATAACTAGTATGCCAGCAGGACGTGATAATCTTTCACAAAAAGTTTGCATGCAACCACAGTGAGCTGCTGACGTATAAAAAAAAAAAGTCAAATGACGTGTCTATGCACCTTTAACATGAGCCTCAGTGCAAATGTGATGGAGCTGATATTAGCTGCTGTGCCTTAATAATACAATAATTTAACATGCTGCTCTGTTATATATCACAAAGAATACAATATGCAACATCTGGTTGCTCCCTGCAGATCGAGGAACTTCGAGTATTCAAAGTCCCGTCACGAATAATTTAAAGAGCTGACATTGATTTATCAGTCATAAGGGACCCTGTGAGCATATTGTCAGCCAATTAAACCAACATCTTTCAGACCTTAAATGATGCGAGGAGAACATAGTGTGCATTCAAATTGTGTCCTGAAGGGCAGCACACCTGTTGTGATGACAGCAGCGGTGCTTTATCACCTCATTAATCTTCTCCTGCTCACCAAATTCATTTGGTTGATTTAAGCTGCGATTAAAATTAGGAATTGTTACAATCACACCGTAGTTAAACTGAAACATTGTGTTGCTTTTAGCTTCTAGTGTAGACATAATTAATTTGTCTAAAGAAGACGTGTCAAAAGCTTTTGTCACATGAGCCAATATCATCAAGTCGGAAGTACTCCTGAGTTAAAAGATGTAATAATTAAAAAAAAGAAATCACTAAAGACTGATTTCTAGTTTTATCTGCTTGAAAATAAAGGAAACATGCATTGTTTTAATACAACAAATACAGCAGTCTGAATTTGTATTGCAAATGGATGTGTAAAGCACTGCAAAACCAAGATTTAAAAAGTTTTGCATATTTTGCTTATAAATAAGAAATCTTCAACTGAAAAGATAATCTATTGTCAGAAAAAAAAAACTTAAGCACGTTTAGTAAAAGTCACTGCATTGATGGGGTCCTGTTTACTTTAAAAGTGAAAAGCGTGATTATTAACAGATGAATTATTTTGTGTCATTCCTAATATTTTCCATGGTATGAACATCTTAATTTATCAGGAATAAGTTTACCTTCATTTAAAATGATAAAATAAAATGTATCCATCTTTATCAGTTACCTGTGGCGATGAGCCACATCTGTATCATTCTTGAATTACAGTCGGGGACAACACACTTATTTTTATTCATGTATTTATTAATATAATTTTCAGAATGTTAAAAAAAAGAAGTGGAAGAAGATGAGAAAAATTGGGGAGAATTTGAAACTCTTCAACCGACGCATTGATCTGTTACATGACGAAACGACTTAATAACGTGCAACAAGTTCTTATTTACATATAAGAAAAAATAGATTTACAAGTAAGCAACAATACTACAGCTAGTAAACGTCAACAATAATAATAATTAGTATAATAATAATAATAGGGTTGCACATTGTAGCACCGTTACCCTGCAGCAAGAAGGTCCTGGGTTTAAATCCCATTATTCTGAATGAAGTTAGCATGTTTGGGTTCTCTTTGAGTTCCCCGGCTTCCTCCCAAAGTCGAAAAACAAGCCTGTTAGCTTAATTGGTCTCTCTAAATATCCTCTTTGGTGTGTGTGTGTGTGTGTGTGTGTGTGTGTGTGTGTGTGTGTGTGTGTTCATTCATGGTTGTTTGCCCTGTGATGGACCAGCAGTATTTGCCCCGCCTCTCACAAGATGGCCGCTGGAAATAAGCACCAGCCCCCTCCACTCTCTGCTAAGGATAAAGAGACATTGACTGTGGACGGATTTAAAAGGTAACAAAATGTTACATGTTTGAAACTTGACCTGAAAAACCTATTTAGATAAAATAACATACAAAATGTTGCAGGTTTTGACCACATAAGCGAACAAGCATAATCCATGTCCTATAAATGTAGGTAAATATGCATACCTTATTACTGCAATACCAGTAAAATCCTGTTTATGACGCCACCATGAAGACGTTTTGTTCATGTGATGGAAACTTATAGAAAAAAACAGTATATGTTGGACTTTATTGGAGCAATAAGAACGGAATTAGGAGACTTAAAGCATTAAGAAAACATTCCTGTGTCCAGACTAGACAGTCCTTTTTTTTTTAGCTAACATATATGTCCTGACGGTAATCCGTTTCATGCATCATTTGCACAACAAAGCATGTTTTTTTCCACTCTATGCAGGAAGAGCAGAGGTACCACCAAACTGCTGGGCAAACTGAACCACACTACGCACGCCACTATGAAACACCACTCAATGTAGCTCAGCGAGCCTGAAACTTTTAAAGCAAAGCAGACAAAGTATCCAAAAAACATCATCCACAGTGCTCCAGTTATGGCCACAATGGTTTTGAAGGCCTTTATCTTTGCTCGGTCACCCCTGTCTCCACTCACTGCAGCAGGCTTTGGAAGAACCAGAACACGGAGAACGGACAGGCTGCAGAAGGAGACGACAGCAAAACTGAGGCTGGACAGGCAGAAAAGGTGTATAAAGGGAATAGCAGGGAAATACGAAATAATCAGTCCGCCCCATGCAAGAGACAAAAGCCAGACGCCGGCAATACA
The DNA here is from genome assembly GCF_011125445.2 of Fundulus heteroclitus. Lineage (NCBI taxonomy): Eukaryota > Metazoa > Chordata > Actinopteri > Cyprinodontiformes > Fundulidae > Fundulus > Fundulus heteroclitus. Next base: position 599,478 of record NW_023397154.1, read on the forward strand.
AATATCTCTGATTACGACTCCGCTTGTGTTTTTCAGCTGCAGGTAGGTGAGAGGGTGAACGACGGCCAGGTAGCGTTCCACACAGGTCAGAACGTGGAACAGCATCTCCCCAACAACGGCTAGCGATGAAATAAAAAAACCCACCAGAGTGAGACTTGGAGCAACATATCCCATAAGGTAGAGGACCAGTCCTGGGGCTTCAGTAAGCTGCATGACGGCCATGTGGTAGGTGATGACGTCACAGTGGCGCATTATCCTAACCGAGCTCTGCCGCCACTTTTGATGACCGAGATGGAGGACCCACGTGGCAAAAGGGACGACGAGGACGGCTCTGGTGATCAGGAAGGCCGTGGGAGAATAGGACATGTGGGATTCCTCGCAGTAGTAGGGCTGGAGAAGAGCTGAAGTGTTGGCTGGGGCGGACCAATTATGGATCATGTCAACGGTCTGTAGAAGACGTCTCAGGAGGACAAGAGCTGCAAAGCAGGACACAGCAGACATGTAGATGTTTATAAATCTTTTTTTTTAATCTATTCTTTGTAATCAGTGTAGTGCCTCAGTCATGAAGAATACAAATATCAGAATGTAACCTGATAGTTATGAGGAATATGAGAATGCAGGAGCTTCCCAGGACCGCACCCCTAACATGATGTATCCTGAGATCTTACAAAACCTTTCCCACGATTCAAATCGATCTCTTTCCCTCGGTACACCGGCAGAACGTTTAAACCAGAGAGCAGCTGATCTCTTTTACCGCTGCCTGCCGCACCATTGGAGAGCTGCTTCTCAGTGTAATATTCTGTCTTGGTTCCTGTTTATGACTCGGTTAAGTTAGTTTCCTTGCCTTATGTTTACTTTGTGTTTTTAAGTTCTGAAGTCCGGTTTAGCCTGTTTATTTTATATTCTGTTCTGGTTAACATTTATTTGTTGGTTTAGTATTTTCCTGCCTCTTGGTTTATTTGCGTTCTAGATTATTGAGTTCTGTTTAGGCTGTTGATTATTTTCATTATCGGTTTTCTGTATTAGTTCTGATTTTAGTGCTGCGATTTGTTATTATTATTGTCCTTGGGTATTGGTTTATTCTCTAGTTCTGTAATTGCTTCCACCTTTGGTTAATTAGTCTTTCACTCCGCTCACCTGTTAGTCTGTTTATTTAAGCCTCACCTCCTCCTCAGCTAGTCGTCGGTTCGTCTCTCATTTTTTCATGCACTCCGTCCCGTTTCTGGTAAGAGCTCCCAGCACCTTGTCTCTGTTTTATTGACCCTGTTCTGTCTGTTTTTGCCCAGTTCTGTTCACCTGCTCCCGTACAAGTTGTTGCCTGGATGTTTGGCCTTACCTTCTGTTGGACTCTGTTTAGTAGCCTGTCTGTTCCCCACTCCTCATCATCCCTCTAATAAATCAGTAATCAACATAGCAGAGTTTTGGTTCAATTCCGGGTTCACCTTCAAACCAGATCATTACACTCAGACTGGAACCCAAGCTAAGTACAGACTGCTTCCTGTGAAATCAGAGATCAAAGCGGGCAGCTAGCCGCCACAGAAACAGGCTGCTAGTGATCGTTCTCTCAGCTAAAGCGCTTCCTCCAGCCGAGAACAGCATGTTATCCAGCCAGCGCCTTCCCCGGCTCTTACTGAGAGCGGCCCTTATAAGACGAGGGGCACCGCAAACAAAAGTTAGTTTGGGATGAAACAATTTGAGATTAATTCTGATATTTTTCTTTGTATTTTGAGGTTCTCGTTCAGGTAAATGTTATTACTGGTGTTCCTCAGTATTTCTCTTTACTTTACTTTACTTTACTTTACTTTACATTCTTATACTTGTAGAGAAGTTGTCACTTATTTACTCCATATGTGTGCAGAGTTTGCTGTTAGAGAATAGTAGAGCTCAAATCTCTTTTACTCATTGTGCTGATTTCAAAGCCAGTTATGTTTAAAGCTGCTCTCTCACCCACCCCTTGTACTGCTGAGCAGGTGGATGGTTCTCCATCACTTAAGCTCGGTCCCCTACCAAAGGCCTGGGAGCTTGAGGGTTCTTCTTAGCCTTTCCTAAGATCTTCTTAGCTGTTCCTAAGATCTTCTGGACTCAGATGTCTGATGTTTCTCCAAGTATCTGATGGAGCCACTTCTCCAGAGTTGGTGTTACTGCTCCGATGACCACAGGCACCACTGCTGTATTCACCTTCCAGGATCTTTCTAGGAACTAGTAAGATCCTGGAGGTATTTCTCCAGTGTCTCGTGTTTTTTCCTGATGTTTCCATCACTCTGGACGGCCACATGGATCACAACGGCTGTCCTCTGCTTCTTATAAATTATCATAATGTCCGGTTTGACCATTTTGTCTGTCTGTATCTGGAAGTCCCACAGGATCTTAGCTCTGTCGTTCTCCACCACCTTTGGAGGTGACTCCCATGGTGACCTGGGGGTCTCCAGGTGGTATTCTGAACAGATGTTTCTGTCCACTATACCAGCCACTTGGTTATGCCGTTCTATGTATTCCTTCTCTCCTAGTATCTTACACCCTGCTGTGAGATGCTGGATGGTTTCTGGGCCCTCTTTGCATAGCCTGCACCTGGGATCTTGTCTGGTCTGGTAGATCTGGGCCTCTGTTGCACTGGTACTTAAGGCCTGCTTTTATACTGCCATTGCTGATTGCCATCAGTGCTTCAGTGTTGTCCTTCAGTCCAGCCCTCTCTAGCCATTGGTAGGATTTGGTCATATCAGCCACTGTCTGTCGGTGGTACATATCATGCAGGGTTTTTTCCTGCCATGATGTTCAGTTCCTTCTCTTCCAGTTTCCAATGTCTGAAACATTCACTGAGATTCCAAAAAAGTTCAAAAACAAAACAACTGGACTTTTTTCCGAAGTTTGAAGACGTTTCGCTTCCAAACCAGAAACCTTTCTCAATCCATCCATCGATCCATTTTCTAAGCCGCTTAATCCCTCATGGGGTTGCGGGGGTTGCTGGTGCCTATCTCCAGCATTCACTGGGCGAGAGGCGGGGCCTTTCTCAATTCAAAATTTGATAATTTTGAATAGTCTGTGGATACTGTATTTTGGGTGGAATCCACCATCCATGGTGAGTAGCTATCGTGTCTTAACACCAGTGGGCTGGATTTCCTCCTTTGGCCAACTCATTATCCCAATTTGGCTGTTGGTGATTTCCTTGGAGCCTCTTTGTGGTTGCCATTCGTTTGTGGTGTTCCAAGGTACTTATAGCTCTCTATTTCTATTCTATTTCTGCTCTTTTGTGGTCTGTTCTTTTCCAGGGTTACATTTTAAACTTTTCAACATCTTTAAGTTGAGACTGAAACTCAAAATTATGCAGCAGTTTCATTAGGATTCAGGTGAACAATCAATAACTTGCAAGAAACAAAAGACCTTAATGACATTGGGTGGGTTGGCAGCTGCCACATCGAGTATAATCTTCCTCTGTTCTCGTGGAGTATGCGCCGGCTTTCATCCTGTTTTATATGACATCCTCTACCAACGTTCACTCAACTTTAGTATTAGCATTAGCTTTAGAATTAAACTTTTGAGAAGGTTTGATTTGTTGGTTCTGCTGGGTCTGAATAAGTAAATGAACAGATATGTTTTAAACAGTGTCAAATGAGCAAAACGATATATAAATCTAGAACCCAACTGTTTATCCTTTTTAAGATGGACAAGAAAACGATGAACACAGTCAGTCTCACATGGGCCTGTACTGAATCAGAATCTGAAGGAAACTGTTGGTTAAACATCATCAATTGCACAAAAAATTTATAGTTAATAGTCTGTGGATACATGTTCACCCTATTTCCTACCTCTAACACGCCTTGTGAAAAAAAGAAGTTTCCTTACATTTGTTTGAATTAGACAAATCTTTTCTACTTCACCAAACAAAGTTCTCAGTCTTTGTCGGTTTGAATAAAGGCTTCACTTATAATTACTTCAGTTAATTGTTTTCCAATCAGTCCAGGTTAGTTCAATGTCATTTTAATTTGTGTTTATTGAACAATCAAGTGAGAGAAACAGCAAAATGCTTTCTTCTTGTGGAAACTTCAGAAATAAACTGGAATTTATATATTTACTGTTACTCTTAAATACCTTTTTTTTTCTTATTCTTATTCAACAATGGAGTTATATGGTGTATAGATCTTAGTGAAGCAGATAAGCAGTCATGTCAGACCGCTGGCAACAAAAGTCCTATTTCTAACAGATTTTGTCATGGGTTACATTCTGCATTTGTACCTGATTCTCATCATTAAACCCCAGAATGAGGTGTTAACTATCTTTAAATACTCAAAACATGGACTGTAAATCAGAAATACACATAAAGAAATGTGCAGTTCCTTATCGTCTGCATTGAAGGTCGTTAAATTATAACAGAATATAGTTCTAGGAGTATAAAGTGATGTTATATGCAATTCTTCATAATTGTGTGCTGACTAAAAGATGTAAGTTTTATGTATAGTTACCAAGCAACAATAGTATGACTGTGAGATGCATTAAATAATAAATATATGTTTAATGATAAAAAGTTTGGTTAACCTTAATGAAGTAGTTATAGAAAAAAAACTGTAGGAAAACCACAACGAAGGATCTCAAAAATCTTTTTTCTAACATCTTAGAAAACACATGAATTGTTTCACACCTGTCATAAACTAAAAGAGAAATGTAACTTTTAGTGAAAACCATGAAGCAACACCGACCTGAGCGATATTTGTGTGATTTCCCTCCAGCGTGTCAGCTCTCACCGGCTGCTGTTCTACTCAACATGCCATTTCATTGTTAAATACCTTTGAGGAGGCCAGGTGAGGACTTTGCAGTTGTTTGCATGTCTACTTTAACAAAAGACCCAGACATGATTATGTTCTTTACGCTAAATTGCAGCAGGCAAATGTTCTCCTTTGCTGGCCTCAGAGGGAGGTCAGGGAGTCAGGTCAGCTGCAGAAAAGGACCGCAGTGTAAGAGGACATCACGGACGGTGTGTCTTTGATTCCTTCTCAAAAGGACCAAATATTTTCCAATAGTTCAACATAAAATACATCATCTTTAAAAGAGACGAATAAATAAACTTTTGCATGTATTTTATTATTGGTTCTCCTGTGGAGGGAATGTTGTGAGCCTCAGCACGTTATTAGGAGCCATTGGGTCACGGTTGGACAAGTTAAAGCACAAAGATTTCTGTGTTGCCATTATCAAGGCTTTAAAAAGAGGATTTTCACCTCATATAAGCACATATTTTATTTATGGCTGAGAATGTTTGCCTGCGTGTACGGATTGTGACACTTCCTACTGATGCCATCATCTGTCAGGTCTTCTGTGGTAAAAAGAAGACAAAACTGTGTTTTGTAAGAGTCTGAAATCTGAACTGTTTAGCTCAACTGAGTTCAGCAGCACTCAAGGCATTGTCCTCTATATCGTGAAAAATTCAACAGCTGTTGAAAACCAGCACTTGGTGGGCTGAAAACAATAAGCTCATCTGCCTGCTTAAAATGATTAACTGAAATATTCCCAAGAAAACCTCCAGTGTTACGTGTTTTCTGTCCTCCAGGGATATCAGCTGTGAATAAATTAAAGAGAACACGTGACCAGAATGCCTGCTTTATCTTGTAACTGGAATTAGAAAATATAGGGCCTTAAAAACATTACTTCCTGGTCCTGTTGCCTCTTATCCAGGTCTTGGAAAAGAGGCGACTGCTTACTAAAGAATGAGATTAGCTGCTCATGTTTCTAAGCTAGAAATCTAAACTGATGCACAAACGCCACTAGCTACTGAACTCAAATAGAGTTTTAACAAGGAGGGACATTAAATCATGAGCTAGTTTTACAATATTCAAAAAACTCTTGTCCATCATCGTGACACACACACAAACGGGCGTTACAAACGATCCATATCGGCACCAGTAGTCATTTATTCAAAAGGAGCAGAGGAAGGAGCGCTGGAAGCCAAATCCTGCTGATCAGGTGCGTGTTTCTGAATAAATTTAAAACTTAAACTTGAAGAAGAAACTTTCCTAGTTTGCATTTCCCATCACCTGTTTTTTTCATGCACAGCACTTCTCAATCTTCAGTCTTTTCAACCTTGAGAAAAGCCTGAACCTTACATTTTTTTGTGATATCCTCATCATTGTAAGCAGCCAATGAGAAAAAGATAAAATATACAAAAACGCTAAATTTTACAAGATGTTTTGAGCAAGTTTGTGTTTGATATGTAACTCAATTTACTTTGAGTCCCAGTTTTGATGTCTTCACTATGTATCTGCAATGTGGAACGTCACAAAAAGGAGGAAAAGCCATTGAAAGTCTAAACTGTTTACTTGTACAGTAGGAAGCAGCAGTCTGTCACTAAAGGAGTTCTCCAGCTCTGCAGCAGCTCCATGCATGGAGTGGGAGACATCGTCCATTAGCGATGTGATTCTCCTCCAGTCCTTCTGACTCCCACCACCCGGACCGGGTCCAAAGGGAATCCCAGGACAGAGCCGGTTCTCCTAATGAGTTTATTCAGCCGCTTCCTCTCAGCTACAGATCAGCTGCTGCTCCAACAGACCATAGAAGATGGCTGATGCCTCCACAGAGGTAAAGAAGATATTCAGGAGCGCCCCCTGCTGTCCAAAAGACCTCAGCCTCCTCAGCAGGTAGAGTCTGCTCTGAGCCTTCCTGTAAAGAGCGTCAGGGTTATGAGTCCAGTCCAGTTTTTGGTTCTGGTGAACACCCAGGTACTTAGAAGGGTCCACCATCTCCATGTCAGTACCTGGATGTTCACCTGTGTCAGTGAGGTGAAGGTCCACCACAGCCACCTTGGTTTTCCCTGCATTTAACCTGAGATGGTTCTTCTGGCACCAAGGCTATGGCAGAGTCATCAGAGAATGTCTGCAGGTGGCAGCCTGGTGAGCCGATGGAGAAGTTTGCGGTGTAGAGGGTGAACAGAAGTGGTCCCAGCACAGTTCCCTGTTGGACTCGTACTACAGGGAACTGTGTGCTCACGTACCGTTGGCAGCCAGTGAGTTAATCCAATATCCAGTAGGACAGGTCTGACCGGCCGGATGGTGTTGAAAGCGCTGAAGAATTGGCAGAACATGATCCTCACAGAGGTGGGTCAGAGCTGAGTGGTCAGAGGACGACGATGGTCTCATTCGTAACCCTAACCTGATGAACATCAGCTGTCTTCAAGTATTGGAACTATGTCAGCATGCATTGTTCCTATTAAAATAAGTTATATTCACTTTTGTAAGAAATTCAGCTTATTAAGATGACGTGAGCCACCAGAGGAGAGGAGCCAAAACCACATTAAACTAGCGGTTTTGGACAAGCAGATATCCAAAATTGATTCAACATAAAATAGTGCTGGGTAAAACGGTACAGAGTAACTTTTGATCGCAATATCTGATTTAATAAATGATAATGCTGTCACACTGTAAACAACTATAAAACAGTAAAGGTACTTTAAAATAATAATAATAAAAAAATTCAATCCAGTGTAAAAGTTAAGATCCTTAAAATGCAACAGATTTAAGCAGAACAAACAAACATTTCTAAATATGTTTTATTCACAGGGTAAAACTTCTGGAGTCATTATTTAGCTGGTAATATTTGAATATACTGCATGTAAGCAGTGCAATGCACTTCTGGTTAATAATACAGTTTATTTTATATTCACCCGAGCTCTGAAAAGCTCAACAGGCTCAGCAGACAGAGAATAAAATTAGAACTGATTCAGTACGAGATAAACTAGGTGTGTGCCTTTTATTTGGTTAAAACATGTATGTTTCTCATTTAGTAACTCGAGGTTGGTAAAGTAGCCAGAAACGGTACTTATGTAAGAGCGGTGATAGTTTATTCTTATTTATTCAAGAACTTCTAGAAGTACATTACTTTAAAAGGTTACTCAGTGAAATCTCACCCCAGGGAGCCACGTTTAGGTACCTGGTTGCGTCTTTAGCAACATCTGCGTCTCAACATCTGTCCACGTTTAGGAAACGAGCAACAAAAATAACCGACGTTTTCAGACGGCGTCCCCTTTCTTTCTCTCACCAGGTCTCTGGTCTTCAAACAAAGATGGCCGTCAACTTCTCCCTCCATTCCCCGACTGATATCTGCAACTACCCAGAGACGACGTTCATCATCTCGAGCGTCTCGGTCCTCTACATCCTGATCGTCCCTCTACTGCTTTTTGTCCTCGTTGTTGGTTGTCAGCGATGGAGGAACCAAACGCTCGGCTCTGCCTTTGCGACGTCGAGTCACGTCGACGTCTTCACCTACAACGTGGTGGTCTTGGACCTCCTCGGTATCTCAGGGACCTACTTCATATTTTTTGGTTTTGATCAGCCAGACCTACTGGCAGTAGGAAACGGCATGTCCGGCCTCTTCTTGACGGGACATCAGCTCTTTCACCTCCTCACCTGTGTGGAGCGCTACCTGGCGGTTGTGCACCCCATCTCCTACCTGCGCTTTAGAGGCTCGGCAGGAGTGCGGGTGAGAAACGTCTCCATCGGAGGCGTTTGGCTGATCTCTGCTGGTGTGGTGACCTCAGCGCTGTGGCTGAAGGTCTCATTTGTGGCCTTGTCTTTGGTGTGCATGGCCTTCACCTTTGTAGCTTTCTGTTTCTGCAGCCTCTCAGTCCTCTGTGCTCTGATTCGTCCGGCGCCGGGAGAAGGGGGCGGGAATAAAAAACTTAGCAACCAATCAAAGCGTAGGGCTCTCCACCCGATGATCATCATAACAGGGACTCTATCGCTGAGGTTTCTAAGCAGTCTCATTATCTCTACGGTACAAATCCTTTGCGTTCCCTTTGGCTACGTCTTCTGTGTGGTGGGGTGTTCTTCGCTGTTTTTCCTTGTGCCGAGCAGTCTGGTGTTGCCTCTGCTCTTCCTGCAACGCGTGGGAAAACTGAAAATCTGTGGGCACCGAGCAGATGCTCCAGCATGACTTTGTTTTCTGTTCACACCCCTCTGCAGAAATGAGATCTTTATTCTGGCACCCGCAGGGAAGAAGAACCATTGTTCTTTTATTTTTTTTATTTTTCTTTAGGCATTAATTTAGAGAAAACATACAAAAGTAATTTATTGTAAAAACATGTGTTGGCTTTCTGCGCCTAAGCTCTTGATTCCACAAACATAAACCAAAAAGTTCTAGTGGACATAGTCTATACATAATTTAGAATTAGAAACGCAACTTTTAAATCATTTTGGTGTTGCTGGACCGGCACCGGTTCTTCCACAGCAGAAGGTGCCACTCACCAAAAGACTGATGAGGAGGCGCTGAGGGAAGAAGGTCTTTTGCCGGAGGTTTTTCCTTCTCGCTAATGGGTGTTTTTTCTCCCCACTGTCGCTTCATGCTTGTTCAGTATGAGGGATTGCTACAAAGCCATGAACAATACAGACGACTCTCCCTGTGGCTCTACGGTTCCCCAGGAGTGAATGCTGCTTGTCGGGACTTTGATGCAATCAACTGGTTTCCTTATATAGGACATTTTTGACCAATCTGTATAATCTGACCCAATCTGTATAATATGATTAAACTTGACTTTGTAAAGTGCCTTGAGATGACATGTTTCATGATTTGGCGCTATATAAATAAAATTGAATTGAATTGAATTGAATTATCAGCGGCTTCAGGAGAACTAATGGAATCAAATCAAGCACAATATTTAATGCGCCACACGTAAAAGCCCGATTAGTTTCACTTCTTCTCACCTTATTTTAGGAAAAACATGGAAACAGAGATTATTAATCCTCAGAAAGACTACTATACCCAATCAGTCAAATGAAGTTTCCTATAAGTTCTTAGTTACTCAACACAATGCAGAGCCTGCAGGTCCGTTTTAATCTTAACACAGTAATAGTGTAGATCTTTAGATTTTTGGTCTTCTGCTTTAAGACTCTGAGCAACAACCCAAGATTTAATTTCTTGCTTTCCTCTGCCTGAACTCGGCATTCAGAGCACGGTTGGACAACCCTGGTCCTTCTGGGTCGGGCTCCTTCATAATGAAGAGGTTTCTTTGCTGGAGAAGGAACGGCTTTAACATTTTTCTGACAATATGTGGGAAAATTATCCGAAAAACTCAGAATCTGCACCCAGCGACAATAAAAAGCAACTTTGTGCAAACAGATTACGGTTCTCGAGGTCGGTGAGTGATACTGGTGTAGGTCTGTGCTGTATGGTGTGTTTTGTTCTTAGTGGAAACTGATAGGGATCCTCTGCATTTTTGTTCAAGCCCTTTATACGTCTGGCTCTGTAGTTAGACGGGGCTTGTAGACAGAGCTGATATGTTTTAAAGTTAGAAGGGGTGTTACGTTTGTTTTTTGGCCCTGAAGTTTTGAGCTTTCCTGTGTTTGCTTTCATTTCAATTCCTGCAATTAATTGATTTACCTTTATTGTAAAATAAATTATCTTTCTATTGACTTTGACTACTCAGTGGTTAGTAGTTTTTTGTGTTGCACCCTGTGTCACCCTGTCTTTCAGAATCTATCCTTGTTTCTCTCCTAGACATGGATGAGCTTTTCTGTATATACTCATATTCAGCCTTGGAAACAGGCTCAGAGCTGATCTGCTCAGCTGTTTCTCTCCTAACTGAAGCCTTAATAGAGCCGGCACAGTTGTTACACTTTTAATTTTCTTTAACACAGAAAGTACTTCTGGGTCAATGTGTGCTTCTGTGCTTTCTGTGTCTCTGCTCTGTCTTCTCTAACATAGAAAGTACTCCTGGATCAATGTGAGCTTCTGTGCTTTCTGTGTCTCTGCTCTGTCTTCTCTAACATAGAAAGTACTCCTGGGTCAATGTGAGCTTCTGTGCTTTCTGTGTCTCTGCTCTGTCTTCTCTAACATAGAAAGTACTCCTGGGTCAATGTGAGCTTCTGAGCTTTCTGTGTCTCTGCTCTGTCTTCTCTAACATAGAAAGTACTCCTGGGTCAATGTGAGCTTCTGTGCTTTCTGTGTCTCTGCTCTGTCTTCTCTAAGCCCCAGTGGGTCGAGGCAGATGAGCGTTCACACTGAGCCTGGTTCTGGTTCTGCTGGAGGTTCTCCTCCCTGTTAAAGGGGAGTTTTTCTCTCCACTGTCGCTTCATGCATGCTCAGTATGAGGGATTGCTGCAAAGCCATTGGCTGAAAACGTCTAATAATACATCCTTGCACCTATGTACTGTTCCTTGATCTTTCATGAGGTCAAAAGCAAGAGCTCTCTCATGGGGAGGAAAGGAGCTCTGGACTGGTTTCAGACTGCCTTTAACTCATGTCACTATGTGACGGAAACACACCTGGATGATTCGAGTCAAATCAGGGCCTACAGTCTACAGTCTTCCTAAAATTAACTACAAAGTGTGCACTCTCTTCTCTCCGGACATTGTTGTTACTTTCAGTGAGGTGGGCTGTGCTTTTACGTCATGTCATGCAAAGGATTGTGGGATTCCTCGTAGCACCTTAGCACTGGTAAGGTACATTGTGGGGTTTTCTATGCTAAAGGATCAATGATAGGAGGCACACATGCTCCTCTTCCCAGCCGACAACACAATGCAGACGACGGTCCACCGTGGCTCTACGCTCTTTCAGGAGGAGTGAGTCCTGCTCATCAATGACTCGATGCAAACTGCTGAGTTTCCCTAGATATACACATTCTTCTACAATATGTCTGATGATTTAACTGAATTGACTTTGTAAAATGCTTTGACATGACATTTTGTGAATTGGTGGCATAGAAATAAAATGAACTGAATTAGCAATGTGCATTTTTTGTTATTTATCCACCACTGAAGAAGTCAGACAATCTGATTTCAGTGAACCGTTCTAGACTCACCAGCTTCGTATCAGACTAATATTACATTATATCAGAATATTCTCACTTTAGTGTTATCCACCGACTTAAATCAATGCTTTACAAACATGTATCACTACTGGTGACATGGAGAGTTTTAATGATGTCTGCTGAATAGATGCCTGCTGTGCTTTACAGAGTTCAGTGAGTTTAATTTGGCTCTTGTTTAAGCTTTGGTTGTTTAGATCGGGTACTGTGGTGTTATTCGTATTCAGCATCTGAGTTATGCTCTCCATGCAAGCTCAGTTTTACAAATGGTAAACACTGTACTGTACTTGTACAGCGTTTTATCACATCTGACGACCCCACCCCCACATTCAGTCATTAATTCACCTCACATTCACACCCTGATGGTTAGAAACTACGCAGTAGCCACTGCTGCTTTGGGACCGACTGACAGAAGCGAGGCTGCCATTCATCTGTGCCCTCTGGGTGAACCCGCTGTGAGAGTTATTACAATAAGACAGAAAGCTTTCTGTAAAACCTTTCTGGGACAAGCTGCCTTCTCTTTATGAGGGTAAACATGTTGAACTGAACTGAACTCAGGCCTCGTTTCAGATTAAACCTGCAAAAGTTTCTTGAGAACCACCAGTTCTGCTGTCATGTACAGTTTTTCTATTAAATTTTTCATGTGTTTTGTGCTCGATGGCTGCCTCGTTTTTTACTGTAATTTGTCATATTTCAAACACCGTATAATGTTTTTTTTTCTTAACACCACTTGTCATGTGGCATCACCCCATAGCTGTTCAGAAACCATCAGCAATCCTAAAATTAACTTCCTCAGAAAAATTACCCCATACCTGAATGAGATGATTTTCAGTTGATGCCTTTCAAACTGGATCTGCTTTCATTATAATGACATTTTTTTGGAAACTGTACGTAAGTTTATGGCGTTTAAAAACCAGAAAGTCACACTTTTTAACACGTTTTCTGCTTTTTGTGGACTTGCAGAACTTTCTTGTCACTCAAAAGAGTTTGCCTGACCTGCTGCCAGAGCTGAGCGACCTCTGCTCCAGTAGCAGTTCTGTAACAAAGTCATCAGTGGAACCTCATCATGCTACACTTTTGAACATAAAGAACCCTTCTTCATGTAACAAACTGACAAATTGTTAGAAATAACTTTGTCACATATCACACCATTTTGATAGAAGATGCCATGTGCATCCTCTGGAGTAACAAGTCTATTTAGATTTATTTTAATTTAAGATATACTTTCACAGCTGTAACTATTTGATATGCTGAAATGAAGTTAATCATTTGGTGGCAGTGCAAAAACAAATGGGTCATTTTTTTATAAATCCTCTTGTTGAAGATCGGGTCGTTCAGATGAGGTTCTGTTGTCCCATCTAATTAACAAAAAAACAACACTTAACGGAACAATAAGTAATTACAACACTTAGAGGCTAAAATCATGACAACACATACAAAATGTCACAGAAACCGCCATTTACTCAACAGTCCGTTGTTACACTGAATTTCTGCTTCCACAGGACAGTTATATGATGTATTTTGTTCTATTTCTAGTCTGGTTCTCCTGCTGGCTTCCATGTTAGCAGGCTGCAGCTCGTTTGCCAAAATAAAACATTTAAAGATGCGTTCTGTTTTGAGAACCCTGGGAACTCTCATATGATTGGCTCAGGAACCAGGAAGTAAACACGGGCTACACTCTGAACCGAAGTAGTTCTGGACCGTACCTCTAGGTAAGAAAAAAGTGACTAAGACGTAGTAGTTGGGGAGGACTGATTGTTTATAGGGAATGTTACTTCCATCCTGGGTGACAAATGAGAATGATTCAGGTTGATTTTACAGTAAATGTCTTACTTAATGCTCCTTTAAGTAACTTAAAACACATTTATATCCCTGTTTAAATGCAATCTCATACGTTTAGAATGGGAAGTCAAATTAATGTGCAAACGCAGCATGCTGTGGTGACCTGCAGTAAGAAAATGTGCTCAGCTCAAGGGCCACATTAGCATGATTTGTTTTTGGCTCATGCAAAAAGAAACCTCCATCATTGTGACACACAGACAAGTGTGGTAATATAATTAATTTAGACACTTTCAAGCAAGCAGTCATTTCTTTAGGAGAGACTGAAGAACAGCAGGGACCAAACACTGCCGGTGAGGTGGGTGTCTCTTACTAATCTGGAGTTTGTAGATTTCTTTTTGAAGATAAAAAAAAATGTGCTGGAGTTGCAGGAATGAATGTGCAGAAGTTTTTAGGTCTATAATTAACTAGCGTGTTGCATAATAAACAGAAGACTGAGCATACGGTTACAATACCAGATAAATAAAAATGTGAGGGTTTTTTGTTTGAGATTTGTACCAGACTAATGGACATGAAACAACCTCAGCCTGTTTATTGATCAGGGTTTAGGGGTTGTCACTAAACAGTTTGTAAAAACTCAACCCAGCTTGTTCCTTTAGATACTGCTATCCAGATATTTATTACGGTCCATGTGGACATACATCATTAGCTTAGTTGTCAAAAATCCGTCAAGCATCTCTGACCAAAACTACAAGTCAGGCCCATTTCAAATTACTTATAAAGCCCGTTTCAAATGACTCAATGTGTTAGGAAGGACGGGAAAAACCCCAAAAAAACAACAACAATTGAAACGTTACATCGAAGCAACTCAAGTAAAATAAAACGGAGTACATAAAGCTATATGACAGTGAACAGAAATAAGATCCCATAAAATCAGGACGATAACATAATGAAAAAAACAGAGGACAAAAATGTCCAAAACCATATATTTAGACCTAACCAAAAGCTTGAGAAAACAACGAGTTTAGTTTATTTTTGTAGGTAGTTTCTGTACAAACTGAACTAATGTGCCGTGTCTAGAGGACAGGACCATGACCACTGAAATAACTCAGAGCTGTCTGGTTGTTTTAGCGTTGGGGTCTCTGGCCACTGCTGTGGTGGGGCTATGGAGATCTCCAATGGCTACTTGATGCCCTTGGTGTGGGGGTGGGGGGGTCTGTGCAGGCGGACGTAGATTACTGGCCTAATAGCTGTGCTGCTCCTGGGTAGGTCTGAGGCTCGGGGTGTGCCGCCCTTCGTTCGTGCATCTGGGGGTTTGGGTCGTTACATCCCCAGGTGCCTGGCCCTACCCGGAGTCTCTGGTGCACTGGTGAGTCATGGGGCTTTTCAAGCTGGTGAGGAGTATGAACATCAATGTCTCATGGCAGATCCTCTCCCCTTCAGGGAGTGCATTCTGCTGGTGGGGGGATGGGAGGGGAACATGGGCCCAGTCTGGGTCTCTACCCTGGGAGTGGTTTGAATGTCGGTGTAAGGGTGCGTTAAATTTAATATAGTTTTTTCTTTCCACTCCTTTGGGGAGATTGGGGGGGGGGAGTATGGAGTATGGACCGTGTATTGAGGATTGTTGGGTTTGGAGTGCCACCCCCATCGTGTTGATGGGGTTTACTTCCAAGGTCTGGTTGGCTCTCTTGTATGCCAGTACCTTGACCTGTGGTCATAATGCATGATAATTGATAAAATACTGGATAAAAGAAACAAAAATTAGCTGGACTCCATCTTAGAGAGAACCTTTGTCATCTTGGGGAAAATGGGAGTAAATCCATTTCTCTCAATTGACAGGTGACATTTTTGGTGGTTTTGTTGACTGAAGTCAATTGGGCTCCTCCCTCAGGAGGATTTTGAGCAAATTCCATAGAGAGAACTCCCTAGGGTAGACCCAGAACTTATAAGAGGGGACATAAATGCCTTCAGACCAAGGAATGCTTCAGGACCCCCAGAATTAGCTAAAGTGTATCAGTAGAGAAAGAGCTGTCTGGGATTCCCTCCAGCAACGCAAACAATGGTAAGCATAGTGATGGATTAAACATCTGTTATCATTTTATTACTGGTTTATTTTTACCATAATGGATAACATTTTGATTATTCTTGTTATGCAAAGAGCTCTTAGCTTGTTTTTGATTCTAGGTTATAAATGTGACAGCATTTGCAAAGGCCATTTGCTGTTGTGGCTGGTATTCTGATTAAATTATAGCCCAGAAGGGCGGTTCATCATCGGTTTGTTGTGGAATATTCAAAAAGGATTATGTGACACAAAACACTCAACAAACCCATTCTATTAGACACGAGTCCAGCAGTCTACAAGTGAAGGGGAGCGGAGGAAGGATTCCTGGGACCAAACAGATCTTATGAGGTGTGTAATTTTAAGTTCTTTGAAGCCTGTAATTTGAATTTGGAGAACTGAATTGTTCTTTATGCTTTTAAAAATGGAACAACCAATAAGAGGCCATCAAAGTTTATTACAGAGTAAACAGAAGCTTGACCTAACTGATAAGGTGTGCCTTGTGTGTATTAGTGTCTAGGATGCTAAATAGGTATCTCACATTTATCAGTAACAAAAACATAAAGTCAAACTTGTTTTGTTTATCATTAACACCATCTGTAATTTTTTTCAGTGGTTCATCAACTGTCCTCGTCACCCGTAGTTATGACGCTTATTGAGATGCCCAGCATCAGATCTTCCAACTCCTCGAGCCCATCGGTTTTTGATGCCTGCTTTTCCCAGACTAGTTCCATCATGTTGATGCTCTTAATCGTCCACGTCTTTTGCACGCCTGTTTTTGTCTTTGTCCTGGTTTTGGGTTATCAGAAATGGAGGAAACAACGCTTCAGCTCTTCTTTCACAATGTCAAGCCACATTGACATCTTCACCTACAACATGGCAGTCATTGACCTGCTTAGTATCTTGGGAATCTTCTTTGTATTTGGCATTATTTATAATCCAAAACTATGGATAGCAGGTATTTGCCTTTTATGCACTACCTCAACTGGGCATATGTTGTTCCACCTTCTCACTTGTATCGAGCGCTACCTGGCTGTTGTGCATCCTATCTTCTACCTGCAGCTGAGAGGCTCGGCTGGAGTCTTGATGAGAAACATCATTGTTGGATGTGTTTGGTTGATTTCCCTTTTTACTATGTGTGCAACAATTTGGCTCAGAGTTTCATTTGAAAAGATATCGTTTGTGTTTCTGTTCTTCACATTTGTAGGTTTCATCTTCAGCAGCATTTCTGTTCTCTGTGCTCTAGTTCATCCGGGTCCAGGCAAAAGGAGCAGAAATGGTGTCCACACTGACCAATCAAAGCATAAGGCTTTCCAAACAATGGTCATCATAACAGGAACTCTTTCACTGAGGTTCCTGGGTAATCTTATAACATTAATAGTACAAGGCCTCTTTGTACCAGGCGGATACACTTGGTGTATTATAGGTTGGGCTTTAGAGTGGTTCATTGTGCCCAGCAATCTGGTTTTACCTCTGCTCTTTCTACAAAGGGCAGGAAAACTAAAACTCTGCAGATACAAATCCAACGAAACAACATGAATATGATTTGCATTCAGTTGAGTTTCCCGATAGAAATGAATCAAGAATGTGAGATTTTCAGACTAGGGAGAAAGACACCGTTTTATTTTGAAATCATTGTTATTTTCTTCATAAATCAGTCCCTGTGATGTTGTTTAAAGCCTTTAATACCTATTTTAGTTTCCTATCAAAGGCACTGCAAGGAACAATCTGAATAAAAAAACAATAAACAAATAATGTGGAAAGTCAGAAAACTCCCAACTCTCCCAAAGCCACTGAACACTACAAAAAATGTACTTTTTCACATTATAAATTTTTTTAAGCGGGTCAGAAAATGGATGGATGGATGGGTTCAATTTTTTAAAGATGTTTTTGTACAATTTATGATGTTAGGATAGATTTTGTTACTTTTGGTTGTTTAGCCTTTAATTTTTTTCCCCTAATGAGCCTTTATGAGGGCAGACAGAGTGTTGGCATAGCGTAACATGTTATTAAGTAACAATATAATCTGGTGTTTGCTGTGAAATTTATTTAACTGTTTTTTTTTTATTTTATAGTTCTGGTGACTATGTGTGGGATGCATGGTGTTTCCAAATAATCAATGACATTTTGTAATCTAATTACTTATGCAGGAGTTTCAGATAAATAGAAAAGTGTTTATAAAATTATTTTTGTTAAGGCCGTAGGTTTCTGACCCAGCTCCTGAATTTACTCTCTCCCAGCTGCTGCAGAAGGGAGATAAGGTGCTCTGCTACTTCTCCACTTTTCTAATATCCTCCAAGGTCAATGCTTACATATTATGCATGTATCAATGTTTGGACTTCATGTGCAGAGCTGGAAGGAAATGCATGCCTGTTTGGGGAATGTATGATTGTGCAGAGAGCAGATGAGATCAGAACAGAGCTGGAAGAGACGGGGTGCAGGCTGCAGCCGAGCCAAACGGGCTTTTGCTTTTGCTCTGCTTCTCAATAAAGTGCTGTGCTGGAACACGATCTGTTCACTGTTTCCTTTTATTTATCTTTGCAATTGTACATTCCGAAGAAGTTCGTCTTCTGCATTTAAGTCATCCCTCAGGGAGCAGTGGGCAGATTTATAATGCCCAGAGAGGAATCTAAGGTCAAGCGTCTTGCTCAGGGACCCATTGTGGCAGTCCATAGGGTTAGAACCAGGTAATAACAAGCCTCCTCAGAACGCAAGTGTGCTGCTCTAATCCCTGGGCCACCACTGCCCCTCCAGAAATAGCATTACTTTAATAATGTGGGAATGTTGGTACAGCCCTGCAACGAACTGGCGACCTGTCCAGGGTGTACCTGTCATTAACCTGTTCTATTGAACCCGAATTCAGCCACACACAGAGTTTCCTCTTCAGCAGTTTGTTGAAAAGTGATGAATAGTGGATGAGAAGAACCAGAGAGCTGAACCGGTCTGGAGCAGGTGGATGATGACGGCAGGAGCGGAAGGAGTTGGACGACCGTGGTGCTGCACAGCAGAGCAGGCGAGCGCAGGGAGCCAGGTAGCCTTCTGGGCTGAAGGGAGAGCGCAGAAGTTTCCAGGAAGGCCTGCAGCACAGTGAGAGTTCTTGGTGCTGTAGGGCAGCAGGCAGACACGAGGAAGGTGAGTGCAGCAGGCTTGAGGCGAGGGAAACTGCCAGGAACATGAGGTGAAGGCTGGAGCAGCAAGTGAGCGAGAGACGTTCCAGCAATGAAGGGCTGGCAGAGGAGTCCTTAAGTAGGCAGAGAGGCAGGTGGAATCAGTTCCCTTGATTAGTGACTGCAGGTGCAGTGATCAGGTGTGGAGTGGAAACTGGGGTGTATGAGTGGTTGAAGGATCTAGAACAGTCCAGGGTGAAGTGGGCAAAACTGAACCCTGAACGTACCCTGCCTCTCGCCCATTGACAGCAGGCGAGCACCCCTCGCGACCCCAATAGGGATAAGCGTGTTGGAGATGGATGGATGGATGTTGGTACATACACTCTATGGAATACAGTCTGAAACGTGGCATAGTACCCAGTGTCCTGTTCTGGGCTGGTCCCAAGCCAGAGTAAATGCAGAGGGTTGCAAAAGGAATGGCATCCATCTTAAATGTAGCGTGTAAATCAACAACATAATCTCCATACCAGAATGGTCAAGACCCAGGTTTACAAAGATTAGCACTGGCACTGGCGACCGGCAGGGTACCGATGGAAAACGGGCTATTATTGGTCAGCAAAGAAGAGGAAGGAAATGGAAAAGTGGACAGTGACATAAGAGGGAAGGCAAGAGTATAAGACAGAGAGTAGGAACTTTAAATGGTGGGACTATGACAAGTAAAGCCAGAGAGTTGGCTGACATGATGCAGAGGAGGAAGGTGGACATAATGTGTGTTCAGGAGACCAAAGGGAAAAGTAGCCAGTTGAGAGGCTTAGGAGCAGGGTTCAAGCTGTTCTACAGTGATGTGGATGGGAAGAGAAATTGTGTGCGAGGTATTTTCAAGGTGGAGGTGGTCAGGAATATATTCTAGAGGGGAAAAGAGAGGTTGAATCCAGGGTGATGAGTGGAATGTTCATCCATGGGTTCTCTCCGGTACTCCAGACACATTCTCTTCCTAGAAAACTTTTTTATATCTTAGGGGGGTTCTCATGAAATTCTGCTTCAGCTACAGTTTATTTCTAATGACCAGGGAGGCCCTGCAGCTATTCTGTGTGTTGTTGATATTTAAAAACTAACCAATCAGCCTTTTATCCTGGATGTGTCTCTGTATTGCTTCACATGGACATAGTTACAGTGAGAGTGATAGGCTGAAGTTGTTGAAAATATTTTAATCGTGTTTGACCAAATCATCTGATAGGAATATGTTCTTACACTTTTAATGGTTTTAAACACAAAAAAAGTAAAAAAGAATTCTCTTACAGTTTAAAAAATGTAGCACGGACTAGGATGTAATTTGCACATTTATGCGTTCTGGATCAAAAAGTACATTTCATGTCATATGTTGTTAATTTGTAAAACCACTGACTGATTTTGTTTGTCGATTAGAAATGAAACATTATTTGCAAGAACCATTTGCTACAGGGACATGCATTAGGAAGAGGTCGTCTGAGTTACAGGGTGACATTTAATCATGACTTTGGAATATTCAAAATAATGCTTGTCCATCATTGTGAGACAGATACACAAATAAGCATTATGATTTCGACTGATCAGCAGCAAAGAGGCAACCATTTATTCAAGAGGAGTTACGAAGGAACACTGAGACCAAATATCTGATCAGGTGGGTAATTTGAACAAATTCTAAGCCTCTAAATTTGGATTTGATAGAAAAAATACTCACCTAATAGAAATAACTGTAACTTTCTTTTCTTTTTTGTAATCAGTGATTAACATACACATTTTCACCATTTTTAATACAAAATAAACATCTTTGTGCCGTTCTTTGAGAGCATTTTTATGCAGGCAACATCTACGGACAACCAAAGAAGGTTTAAATGTTTTATTGAAAGTGTTATGGTAAAAAATAACATTCCTGAATTACCAAGAAGGAGATCTTTGATATTAAAATAAGTCAGCATATATTAATTTCTGCAAGAATCGAGAACAACTGCCTGCTCTTTTCAGAAAAAGGAAAATGCAACCTTTTTGAACCATCTTGTTTTCCAGCAAATGCCTTCTTGGCCTCACTTCTCGAAGCCTCTCCCTCTCTAAAACTAAACAGAGACATTTGTGACTGAGGCAGCTTTTGCCCAAAACAGATTAATATGATTTCACAACTATATCCAGTCAAAAAGCCAAGGCTAGAATAAATGTTTTACTCCAGCATATAAACAGGTAAGTATACTTTTCTTCAGGGCTTGGAAAGGAGATCAAAGAGGAAGAGAGGTAAGAGTTAACAGTGTTTGGATACTGATGATGATGAAGAAGAGAAACCTGGATCTCACTGTTTGTTCAGATGCTAAAGATCCAGGAGAGAGGTGAGTACACCCAAAGGAGCAGAGGTTGGGAGATTGTGGTGATCGGTGTGGGTTAGTGATGATCCTTTGTCTGTTTCCAGAAGGACACAGTGATGATGGTGGAGAGTAGCAGGGTGGACTGACAGGTGAGTGGTGTTGTTGGAGTATGAGGGAGTTTTGACAGCAGGTCCAACAGAGCAACAACAGAAGCTTTGAG
The DNA here is from genome assembly GCF_011125445.2 of Fundulus heteroclitus. NCBI lineage: Eukaryota > Metazoa > Chordata > Actinopteri > Cyprinodontiformes > Fundulidae > Fundulus > Fundulus heteroclitus. Next base: position 620,755 of record NW_023397154.1, read on the forward strand.
AAGATTCACAAAGGGATTTCCAGAATGATTTTCTCCAAGAACTCTGGGGACTAGGAGGCAGTGGACAGGACTGGAGATGAGGATATCTGCAAGGCAGGACACAAGCAGGTAAGTAAAATAAATAACATAAGAAGATAATGAGCAAAGGTAGGAGGCTGGATCCCTCTGTGTGTAAGAGCAATATGGCGTCTGCCTTAGAGGGACCCACTCCTCCAAAGCTCCTCCTGACTGGCCTTGATGGGTCACAGCTGTAAGGAGTCACCTGCCAGTCGAAGTGAACACACACAACCTGCACACAGTCCTGTGGATATGGCATGTCCCTGATGTCCTAAAACATGGTTGAGCTTTAAAGAATGAGTAAACATAGTAATAAATTGGTGAGAAACTCACAACACGAAAATAGTGAAAACTAATTTCAAGCAAATGCTCAAATATCAGCAAATATTTGGGTAACAGTCCTCAAGGACGAGAGTCCCGCATGTTTTAGATCTTTTCTTAGTTCAGAGTTCCAAATGATTGGGTCATTGCTAGGCCTGTACAGAAACTGATAACTTGCTGCAGATCTAATTCAGTTATTTGAGCAGAGACACATCTAAAACATGGAGGACAGTGGTCCTCGTGGACTGGTGGTGGACACTGCTAGTTTACAACATGCCACCAATTATGCCCATATTAGAATCCTTCAAGAAGACCTTTCTGAACATGGTGAATACTGCGTTTAGACAAATGTTTTAAATGCTGTTGAATGAGTTCTTTGACTCCATCCTTTGCTTACATCCTCTCTTTCCTTTGCTTCTTCAGCCGCTGATGCAAACTGAGATGCCTGTCAACTCCTCCAACTCCTCCCTCCATCTGCAGTTTGATAAATGGATCTGCCCTCAGACCTTGTCTATCCAGCTCATCCTCCTCATCATCTGTTTCTTTCTTACTCCTCTTTTGGTCTTCATCCTCCTCATGGGTTACCGGCGATGGAGGGACCCGCGTTTCAGGACATCCAGCCACATCGACATCTTCACCTACAACGTGGCTCTCCTCGGCCTGCTTGGCATTACAGGCGTCTCCCTTATGTTCTTAGGCAGCATTATTCATGACAAGACAACATGGAGCTCAGGTGCTAACATGTTTGGCATTTCCACCACTGGACACATGCTGTTTCACCTCCTCACCTGTGTGGAGCACTACCTGGCGGTTGTGCATCCCATCCTTTACCTGCGCCTGAGAGGGTCATCGGGTGTGAGGATGAGAAACATCACCATTGGATGTATTTGGCTGATCTCTGTTGCGATAGCGACCATAACCACATGGAGCACTGTTCAGTTTGAATCCATCTCTGTTGTGTTGCTGTCTTTCACATCTGTAGCTTTCTTCTTCTGCAGCCTTTCTGTTCTCTGTGCTCTGAATCGTCCAGGGCCAGCAGAGGGGGGAAGGAACAGGGAGGGTACCGACCAATCAAAGCAGAGAGCTTTCCATGCCATGATCATCATAACTGCAACGCTTTCATTGAGATTTATAAACTCTCTGTTTACCACCGTGGTACAAATGCTTTCAGAACCCTTCGATTACCTATTTTGCGTTGTAGGATGGTCTTCGGTGTTGTTCCTTATGCCCAGCACCCTGGTGTTGCCCCTGCTTTTTCTGCAGAGGATGGGAAGACTTCAAGTCTGTGGACGCAAGGCCAGTGACTTACCGTGATGTTCAATCACAGATCTACGCCAAATATAAGATAGTATTCCTTTTGAAAGTTAACTTCAACAGGGTGAGGTAGTGATCCACCGCAAAGTGACATTGTTGCATTCTGTTATGATGTAACCACAGGACTGATAATTTGTTGGTGTCCCTTTTTTTTGTCAACACAGCCCTGACCAGTCAAAGCAGGGGAATCTGAGAAATTTGGAGCTCAGTTCAATAAACCAATCTAAGTGTTGTGCATTTTCCTGGTGAATGAGACCAGAGCTATCATGGATCCAGACCTGAATGCAATAAAGTAAGAATAAAGTAAGAGTCTCACTTTGGATAATTACTGAATACACTGTTATGTTTATGGCAGCAAGTTATTTAATGCTAAGATACATTACTAGATACATTTCTTCAACAAGCAATGAATCTCCGGTTGTGGAAAAGATGCCTCAGCTATCCGGGTCATCACATCAGCAAACAGGCTTAAATTAGAGCCAACTAGACTTTGCTCAATTCTTTCTGAAAATGTTTTGCCACCTATCCAAGGTGTCTTTGTCAGTTCTGGTGGCTGGCACGTGAGCAACCTGTAGGTTGGCCCATTATCCTGGGTGCATTCCCCAAGATGGTGGCTGCACGCTCCACTCAGTGTGACGTGTTTACCAGGAACGGGCCGCATTTAGCCAGTCAGACATAACTGGTTGGATATTACAATTTATTTGCACGCTTCTTAGTGGGGTTATTAGTAGCGGAATATTCTGATTTAATGTGTCTTGGAAAACACAAAGCCACCTATACATTTTTATGAAACGTTTTATATATATATATATATATATATATATATATATATATATATATATATATATATATATATATATATATATATATAACGTTTCATAAAAATGTATGAGTGGCTTTGTGTTTTCCAAGACACATTACATCAGAATATGGACGGATATATATATATATATATATATACATACATTTTCTAACCCGCTCAATCCCTCACGGGGTCGCGGGAGGTGCTGGTGCCTATCTACAGCGTTCACTGGGTGAAAGGCGGGGTTTTATATATATATATATATATATATATATATATATGGCTTAAAAGTATTTTTTTAAGGATAGCGGCGAATGCCACTAGCATTATCCGCTACCAATTTCTCTAATAAGTCGCTGCTACCCTAGTTAAATGTAACTACAGTTTATTTTAAACATAATGCTTGTTCTTGTTTCGCTCCGCCATTCGTTCGATCGTGCTATGAGCAGCAACATTAATCGGGAACATTAATGTTGATTTAATGGTGTTTTGTGTAACTCATCAACTCATCAACATTAACTCATCAAGCTAATGGGCAGTATACATCCTGACACGTCATTTCCGGTCGATGGTCTGCTATAGCACCCTCTAGCTTCCTAAGTTACCAATTTAGGTCTGAATTATTTCAAGGAAAACTAATTACAATAATAAAAATGTAATTTTTATTAATTTACCAAATCGTTCTTTAAAATGTTATTTCCTCAAATGATGTTTATGTAACTCACATTTGTATTGTAAATGGATTAAAATACATATTAAATTCGTTTCTAAGTTAGTTAAGCTAATTTAACCTCATTCTATAGTCTTTAAGATTACCTTTGGTTGTCTTAGATCTGCAGTGAACCCAAGATTCATTGAATTATTCTGATGATGGTTTTCAACTACTCTATTTTGTCATTTTGTTTCTTTTGTGTGTATATAGCTCCTTAGCTTATTTTTATCTTAATTTTACTTAGTAGTTTTAGTTAAGTTTCACTACCCTAGTAGAGAGGATGTGTTGATTGAAATATATGGTTTATTCTAAATAACATTCTATAGTGATGTTCTCTGGATGTTAATTTTATTTCTGTTAATAAATTCTTCAACTTGAAGAGACGTTGTCACTCTATATTCTACATGTGTGCAGAGTTTGCTTTTAAAAGAACGCCAATGCTCGAATTCATCCCTTTCAACTACTGTCCTGATATAAACTGTTTGGGCTGATATTGACCGGACAATACCTGACTGATCAAGACTTATTTATTATACATTAAATAACCGAAAACATGCGTAATGGCACAACATGTCTATGTCCCAGAGCACTGCACTTCACATGTTCAGTCATTTTTGTAGTCTGCTGAGGGTTGGTGTAATGAACTGTGTGAGTTAGTTCACTCAACAACCAAATATTTTCACTCATCCACTTGTAGCTTTGGCATTCTGGAGTTTGGATTCCAAAATTGCTGAAATAAATAGAAAATGGTAGATTAATGACAGACTTCAGTTTCCTAATACCAGTGTTGTGTAAACCAAGAGAAAAGAACAGAAAGGCTGTAAATGGAGAAAGCAACAAAACTAAGGGTTGAAAAGAAGAACAATGGCAAAAACAGTTCTGACGTATCAAACGTTTATGTCACATGACTGATCAGCTGTTTCTGCTGCCGGTCTGGAAGCAACAACCAGAATCCGAAATACTTTAATTATCCCAGAGGAAAATTACTGAGTAAGAGTAAGTGTGTAATTACAAGTAGCCTAAGTGTGAACCGACAAAGGGACACCACTATTTCTAAATCTCATCCGTAAAAAAGAAAGAAAAAAACAAAGTTGACACATTCATTAAAGCCTCGATCCATCACTGATCAGTGGTCCATGCTAGTTAGCAACAGCTACTTCCTGTTTATTACAGCCAACTTCAACATATGACAACGTTACGCTGTGCGTGTCCTGGTTATTTTACTACAAACCAGTAAATGGAAAAGTGTCTGATGTGTACTGTCTTAATTTAAAAGTTTGCTCAAAATTTGCACGAGAATTGGACATTAGTAAATAGTAAAATCCAGGATATACCAAGTGATCGGACTGCCCTTTCTGAAGTGCTGACGCCCCAAGGAGAAGACCCAACATGGCAGAAATAAATAAATGTGATGGTGTTTACATTACTTGGGTGTGAATAGATGTCAAAACATTTTCAAATAAACTGAGCTAAACTCCAGTTGCCTCCTGGGGTCCGTTCTTCGTACGTTGCTTAAAACATCCAAGATCAAATGAGACATCCAAGATGATTTCATCCGGCTAATCATGATCCGGCTAATTGGGTTCTTCGAACACACCTGTTGTTTATGATTAGTATGGCTGGATTGAGTTATCTGAGACAACTGCGCGTTCATCAGTGTTGTAGTCAAGTCACTATGTCTCGAGTCCGAGTCCAGGTTCGAGTCACCAGTGTTCAAGTCCGAGTCAAGTCCAAGTCATTAAAAAAAAAATCCGAGTCGAGTCCGAGTCGAGTCCACTACTCATCCGAGTCGAGTCCGAGTCGAGTCACTATTGACATGTGATGTATGACATGAAGCAGTAACATTCCATTGCACTAATAACTCTTTCACTGTAGTTACCCTTGGTTTTACTCGGTAAAACTACCGCTTTTTCCAAGTCTAAGACGTCTCCTAACCGTGGTTTTTAAACATTGTTGTTATGGAACGTGCAACAGCGACTCGAGGTACGCTGATAGGCCGCATATGAAGGATGTTAAAGCCGCAAACGGCGTCGATCGGCCCTCGCAGCCAAGCGCACTCCGGCCTATTGGCCACCGCCGCGGCTCCGGCCGGCCGGCACCGCGGCGTTGCGCGAACCCCGCCGGCTCCGGCCGGCCGGCGGGGTCCGCGCAACGCCGCGGTGCCTGCCGGCCGGCGGGCGGGGTTCGCACACCGCCGCGGTGCCGGCCGGCGGGCGGGGTTCGCACACCGCAGATGCTGTTACGCATTTTCCTCGCCCGTCCACCGGGCGATTCCCACAAACGTGTTCGGCAGCGTTCCCCCATGACTCACAACAAATCTGGTGCAGATCGGTTGATGTAGCGAGGAGATCCAGCCGTTGGATAATGATAATGCATTTCGCCACCGGACCGGACTAAATTGTTCGGCGGGCCGGAAAATTTATACCGATTCCTGGACGGTGACTACAAACAGAAAAAAACTGCAAATGACGCCATGAACGCCGAGCAGGAGAAAAACGACTTACCTTTCTATCAACTCGGCCCGTTTTCCAGTCTTTATAAGCCCTCGACACTCAATCCATCGTTTGAGCTGAACGTTGGTATGTTGTTGCACAGTTCTACCAGTAAAATGGGCGCCTGGACATCCTCTTGTGAAAGTTTAACAGCGGAAAAGTCGGTCATATCCTTGTGTCTGTTGCTACGTGCGCTCTCACACTGTTTGCCCAACCTTAGCGGCAAGGGGCGTTGCTCATGAGATGGTGACGTCACGTGCGCGGTACGACATTTAGATATTAAAATCATACACCAAATAATATTCTAATGACATATTAAAATTATAGCCTAATGATATAAAAAAAGTCGAGTCTTTTTCTCAATTTCCGAGTCAGAATGATCTGAATGTAGGAGTCCGAGTCCAAGTTCGAGTCATCAGTGCTCAAGTCCAAGTCAAGTCACGAGTCTCTAAATTTAGCTAATGACTCGGACTCGAGTTCGAGTCTCGGACTCGAGTACTACAACACTGGCGTTCATGCATTTGTTTAAAAGGGGAAATGTATCGATAGTAGAAACAATGATCAGCAGCGCTGCTATTGGCTGTTCAGCATGGCCAAAGAACGCCCACAGTTTTTCTACCAAGCAGAACACGAGCTTTTAATGGAAGGTTATGCCGAATTTGAGTCATTAATTAAAACACCTAAAAATCTGTTAAAGCCAGGAGAGAGGGCTGGCAAAAAGCAGCAGATAAATTAATGCGTAAATACTGTCCATGGTAGATGTTTCTATCACTTTCTACAGTATTAATTTTAGCATTTTAATAATCTCATATTTACTTTGTTCATTTATATCAGAGCCTCCACAGGACCCACTAGAACATGGGGACAAGTAAAAGGGAAATACAAGAATATTCAACAAAATGGTAGCCTTTAATTATTATACTTTATTTTAAAAAGGCACTTGTTATGTCAAGAGATCCAAATTTCAGTGTCATTCCTTAGAGACTGGAAGTAAAGGACACGTGCCAACTGGGAATTTTAACAAAAAAAATCTTTATCCATAAAATATTAAAATCTTCCTTTTCCAAGTCATCCACAGTTTACACGGAAAAACCGTATTGCTCCGTGGCTAGATAATCCATCTATAGTTTTTTCTAATACAATATACAGCTCGACAGGAAGCAAGCCTTTCAAAGTAAACTAAACTTCACAATAAAATGTCCCGAACAAATCTTCGTACTGAATAGGATAAAACTAAAAAGCATACAAATAACTTAAATATTTTAGATTTATGGCTCCAACATCACTTTTTCCTCTTTAAAAGCCACTGTTAAATTATGTGTTTGTCTGTTTATAACAGCCACCAAGAAAATCTCTCTACAATTACACTGTCTGTATTATGACTGTCGCGCTGCGCTAAAGGATCATGTCTATTGCGCAATACGCGATTAATTCGAAAAACTCTGCAAATTATTCTTGCACCTTCCGCAACAGGTTGCAGTCATAAAAATGGACATGGCTACGACAGACTTCACATCTCCTCCGCTTATACAGCCGTGATCTAATCTTGTTTACATGAAATAAGCCTGCTCTCGAGCAGGCTCTAGCTGGCGCACATGTTGCTATGACAACAAGTGCAGGATGTCTTTCGAAGAACCAAATGATCCAAGATCATGCCAAATCGTCAACAATAAAATCCTGCTAACTGAGTTAGCGACGTACGAAGAACGGACCCCTGATTTACCAATGTAACATATTGTTGCCAAACATACTATGATCTTAAGAAACAAATGACACTATGTGAAAGCTCCAAGTTTCAGCTGTAATTTGTTAGATAGAAATACCAGATGTTTGCCAATTCTGGCATCCTATGCAGAAATATGTTGACATTCTTTCATGAATTTTGTTAGTTGTTAAAAGACGGAAACCAAAAAATGTTATCCACAAACTTTGTAGAGGCTACTGCATTTGTTTTTTAGCAGAAACAAAGAAGTGAGATTATTTGTGATATAGAGTATAACTATGGACTAATTTGAGACATGTTTAAATGAGCAATAAATAAGAGTTTTACTGCAAAATTAACCAAAATCAGTACCACTTGTCAACCAATATGGAAGTAACGTTCCCTATAAACAATCGGTCCTCTCCATCAATAATGTCTTAGCCGCGTTTTTCTCCTTTCAAACCTAGAAGTATGGTACGGAACTACTTCAGTTCAGAGTGTAGCACGTGTTTACTTCCTGGTTCCTGAGCCAATCATATGAGAGTTCCCAGGGTTCCCAAAACAGAGCGCAGCATTTGGTATGTTATCTTGGCAAAAGAGCAGCAGCCTGAAAACCAATAAAATAAGCGGAACAGAATACATAATATACCCACGCAGTACAATATTCCTATCCTGTGTCAGTAAAAATTTAATTGAGTTTCACAGCAACAATAGGCCATTAAGGAAACAGCAGGCTTTTGTGCCTGTTATTCCGATTTGAACCACTAGTTGTCATTATTACTTATCGCTCTTTTAAGATGATGGGGATAGGGGACAGTGACAGAGAGGGCGTGGCTCCTGTTGTGCAATTATACACTGTTTAAAGTTATTTAATGTTTATTAAATAACCCACTGTCTGTATTGTCTGGTGATATCAGCTCTTAAGCTGATATCAAGACAATGGTTGAAAGGGATGAATTCGAGCACTAGCGATCTTTTAACAGCAAACCCTGCACACACATAGAATAAAGGAGTGACAACTTTCTTTCGAGTTCAACAATTTATTAACAGAAATAAAATGAACATCCAGAGAACATCACTACGTAATGCTGTTTATCTGAATTAACACAATATTTCGATTAACAAATCCTCTCTACTAGGCTAGTGAAACTTAACTAACTACTAAGCAAAATGCAGATAAAAAGAAGCTAAGCTAAGGAACTATTTACATGTAAAACAACAAAAGACAAAACAAAAGTGGTTGATCATCATCAGAATAATTCCGTTGAATCCCGTTCACTGCAGATCTGATTAAAAACATGGAATGGAAAAACATTTGGCATGTGTTTTAATCCATTCACAATGCAAAGCCCAAGTTAACCAGAACATTATTTTGATTAAATAATATTCTTAAGACTGATTTGCTCAGTAAAATCATTTAAACCTTGTGGGCGATCTTATTAATGTGATTCTCCCTCCGGGCACCTGGGGTCGCTGTAGCGATGGGTCGCTAAATTGGTTAAAGTCTGAAGTTATCAAAATTTCCTTTAAATCGACATTAACCTTCAATATTAATGCGGGAATAAGGCATAAGAGATAACCTTTGTTATAACAATAAAAACACACTCGACAATGACACGGTACCAAATGCTAGCAATGAGCTACCTCCGTTAGCCCCTTTGTTCAAAGACAACGTGTGCAAACGGTTTACAAACATTCCAAAATGAACCATTTAAACTTTCCCTTTTTGGTCTCTCTGCCAAACCTGTCGGCGCCTCATGTGAGTCGGCCCACTTTGGTCATCCAAGGAAGGCAGTAAAAGCAGGAAAGTTGTTGGTTTGTTCTTGGCGGGCTAGCGCTTAGCTCTGCAGCGATGAGCTAACCAACGGCGTGGTCGGGATCGAAGGCCTGGTCTCTGCCCAATCTCTGACCTGCCTGCAGTCCGATTTAAGCAGGTTCTCCTCAGCATTCGACAGCAGGTCCTTCTGTCGGCTTTTCAGCTCCGTCTGGGTTTCGCTTCCCTGTAAAGGCTGACAAAGATAAACAAAGCTGTTTTTGGCATGGCAGGATTTCTTCCTCCTGCTACTGACGCTGAGGTTAAGACAGCAGACTTAACTCTGATTTGCCCGGACATGTCCCCGGGGGGACGAGAAGTTTCTCCCAGGTGCTGGCTTGTGTGTCGTTGGTCAGGCCCGGCCAGGGCCCTTGGTCCGAAGTAGCTTTTTCCTGGTCTGCTCCAGGGAGAGGTGGTCTGAGCAGCTTGGAGTCTGAAATGAAGAGTCTGAAGAGGAGGTGGTCAGAAGCACTCTGACCTTTTATCTGTGGGGCTGTTTACAGAAGCACCCTGCTGAGAGAGAGTGTCAGTCCTTGCTGACTCTCTCTCCTTTGTGGCTGTGAGGGTCTCATGTTTGCAGCAGGGTGGAATTCCTTTTGTTACCTTCTCCATGCTACTGTTCAGAACTCAATCTAACATCAATTATTCATCATGGCGGTAATATGGCACAACACTCGCACCGGCCAAAGAGATGAAAGTTCTTACTTTACGTTTCCCAGGAAGTCAAATGAATCTGTGGAAATTCTCCCTGCTTGAAGCGAGTCTCTCAAAGACCGCCACACAACTTCCAGAGTGAGTGGGGGGTGGGGGGGTATCTTCACAGGAGAGCTTCTTTCAATGAATTGCCATGGCTGAGAAGCTACAGCCAAGCCTTTCATTTTCCCCGTTGAGTGGGTTACTTTACGAACTTAGCTGGTTTCAATTAAATTTGACTCTGTTGAATGAACTCATTATCCTGTTTCCAGGAGCCTTTGATGAAAATTTCTTGCTGATGAAATGTTACCCACATCACTGCGTTCGGCTCAGCTCTTCTACTACGTCGGGACAGCACTAGGACGGGGCAAATACCTAACCTTTCTACTCCATCATGATACACTAATCAGGGACATTTCTGGTGACAGCTTTTGTCGGGAACACGTCATCCGAAATGGGGACTGTCCCCTGAAATCAAGGACATCTAGTCTATGCTACAATGGCACTGATGGGTTGTTTAGCCAGTTCTTTTGGATTCAAATATTGATTCTTAGAGTTATTTAGATTTAGATTTAGAGTTACTAATAAACCTTTCTTGAGTCTAAATAAGGTTTCCTTTTGAACTTGAAGTCGACTCTCAGAGAGACAATCAATCAATCAATCAATCAATCAATCAATCAATCAATCAATCAATCAATCAATCAATCAATTTTATTAGTCAATTGCAATTTGCATTACAATCGAAAATTCAGTTCCAGTACAACCGTCCATCACATACACTTAACAAACATTTTGGGGGAACGATTGACTGAGGCCTTGCGTTGCCAGGAACGCAGCCAGTCGGCTGCTGCTACATGAGCGCAAGCCATTAGGTGCGTCCCTCCAAACTGCCCCAAGGGGAATAAATCGAGAATGCAGGTAGCATATTTACAAACCACGTCCAGCCGTTGGCATTATCTCTTTTTAAACGAGGGTTGAAAAAATACACCCAGACCACCTTTATACTACAATATGCTGTAATATAACACACCCTTTGTATTTTGTCAATCATATTGTGTAATTACTTGAAAAGAACATCTTGTATATAAAAAAGGACAACAGTAAAAACTAAAATATCTCCCCAGCTTTTGGTCTTGAAAAGAAACTAGATATGTTTGCAAGTCCCGCTTTATAAATATTTTACGTCTCATGGCACAGGGACAGTAAATCAAGAGCTTATCAGAAACATGCAAAAAGCCATCGTCCGTCATTGTGACACTGATATAGAAACAAACCTTACATGTAGATTAGACAGCAACATTTGCCTGAGACTGGAGACTGGAGAGGACGGCAAGGACCAAAGCTGGCTGACGAGGTGTGTTTTTGAGTTTAGATGTGATAAAAAAAATTCTTTGGCTTTTGTTTCTGCTCATGTCACAGCAATCATTGTAATTTATTGTGGATCACTCTTCCCTGACTTTTAATCAAGTCTAGGTGGACATTTGGCAAATTATATTTTATTTTAACATTTTATTTAAATCGAAACATTTATCCTATTATATTTTATCTGCATTTAATTTTTCTTTTTGCATTGTGTTTATGTATTTTAGCATTCAGTTTTTATCTTTTATCTGTACAGCACTTTGGTCAACCCCGGTTGTTTTAAATGTGCTTTATAAATAAAGTTTGAGTTGAGTTGAGTTATTGTAGTAGTGGTTGGTAAAAATTCTTAAGTGCTGTTGCTGTGTGGACGGTATGATACTGAAGGTTCAAAGAGGCTGGGAGAAGATCCTCAGGGTCTGTTGTTTTCTTTGGACCATTAGTCTGTGATGTTGATCAGACTTAATTTAAATTCAGTTGTATTTATGTAGAGTCAATTCATAAAACGTCATCTCAAGGTTCTTTCCAAAGTCAGACTCCATCAGATCCTCCAGGTTGGTCAGAAAGTTTCCTCTCTAAGGAAACCCAGCAGGTTGCATCAAGTCTCTCCAAGCAGCATTCACTCCTCCTGAAAGAGCGTAGAGCCACAGTGGACAGTCGTCTGCATTGTTGATGGCTTTGCAGCAATCCCTCATACTGAGCATGCATGAGGCGACAGTGGAGAGGAAAACTCCCCTTTAACGGGGGTTCCTGGGATCCTCTCTAGCCGTGCTGAACGTCTTTAATCTAAATTACCAACTACTAAATATAGTTTGAACATCAAAGGCAATAACAGCCCTTCCAACTGGTCAAATATAATTATTGCGTTGCACATTTTGAACGTATGATATCCAACTAAATACTCCATCCTTGCAGTCCTATGTAGGATCATGTTGCTGACTTTGATACTGAGATGATGACTGAGAATGAGTGTTTACTGAAACCCAAATTCAGAGGTTTGCAGACGAAATAAAGATATTCTGAATTGATTACATTGTCTTTTATGTTTTCAGTTGTTACCATTTCTTCTCTTCGCCTTTTCGTCCTCAGACATCGACGCAAATGGCGCTGCCCTCCAACTCCACCCTCCCTCCTCAGTTTGACTCCTGCATGGGCCCTGAGATAATGCCGATCATAATGAGCCTCGTAGCTGTTTATTGGTTACTGATGCCTCTTTTCATCTGCGTCCTCGTCCTGGGCTACCAGCGATGGAGGAAAGATGGTGTCAGCTTTCCTTTCACGAAATGGAGCCACATCGACATCTTCACCTACTGCGTGGTGGTCTTAGACCTGCTTAATGTATTGGGGACCACCCTTTTCTTTTTTGGTTCCTTCACTGAGAAACCAGGCTTACAGAAAGCAGGAAGTTACCTGTTTGGGATTTACATTCCAGGGCAGACTTTGTTTCACCTCCTCACCTGTATGGAACGCTACATGGCCGTGGTCCACCCAATCGTCTACCTGCGTCTTAAAGGGCCAGCTGGCGTCAGGATCAGAAACATCGCCGTCGGATGCGTTTGGCTGATTTCCTTTGTCACCATGTGTCTGATTACAGTGTTTGGCATTCCCTTTACCGTTATCAGCGGATTGATTTTTTCTGTCACATCAGTAGCTTTCCTTTTCTGCAGCCTCTCTGTTCTCTGTGCTATGATTCGTCCAGGGCCTGCCAAGGGAGGCAGGACCAGGGAGATGCCTAACCAGTCCAAGCAGAAAGCTTTCCACACTATTATCCTCATCACAGGAACTCTTTCTCTCAGGTTTTTAGGAACTCTGATCAGCACTATGATACAAAATCTTGCTACACATTATGGATATATTTATTGTTTGATGGGGTGGTCTTCGATGTGGTTCATGGTGCCCAGCAGTCTGGTGTTACCTCTGCTCTTTCTACAGAGGGTAGGAAAACTGCACATCTGCAGGGCAATGTTCAGGTGAAGCAGCATGATTTTAATTTAATTACAATATTGGCTCAAAGATACAGTCTTTGGTAATAAAATTCTAAAGCAGGAGGTTTTCATTTTTTAGATGTAGACTCCTATAACCTTTGAAATCATCCCTTGCTGTTACCAGTGGAGTGACAGCTTAGTGGTTAGTGTGTCGTGGTTTAGATCCCTGGTTCAAATCCCACAGATCTCAACTCTGGGTCGCTGAGCGAGACCCTTAGCCCCAGAGAACTCCATGGTGCTGCACGGAAGCATTTATTGTTCCTATTTTATATATGGGTAAATGTTGTTGGACGTTCTGCTGCAGCTTCTTCAGGTCACATTTAAGAAATCTTCTCACAGCATCACCGTTCATTTGTTAATGAACTCATGAATTATAACACATCCCAACATGATTCAATGCACAGCCTCATTCTCTGTACTTTCTAGAACAAATGTGACGCAGGCATTAAACAAGCTCACCTGCGTTTCAATTACAGGTGGATTTCCCAGCTACCTGCTGAATGAGGATCTTACTTTCTGATATTCTAGCTGGACCCTGATCTGGGTCTCAGTAATGATTCCTGGAGTCAAGACAGACTGATGACCCTCTAGAGTCTGTGATATTGCTCAGTCGACAGCATAATGCAGCATAGTTGAACATTGAACCTGTGGGAACCCAGAGTAGGCCACCCAACTTAATTCAGTTTCATCCTCCTCTTGTAATGGAAGAGAAGTGAAAAATGTTTAAATAGAATTAAATGATGAATGGGCAAAGCGGGATGTTTGGAGTGAGGACTTTTAAAGCTGTGTTCTGTTGATGTTTAAAAGATTGCGACCACTGATTAGTTATGTACTGTAGTCAACTGTAACGTTTAAACTAAATCACAACTAAACTTTCTAAAATGTTAGCCCGGTCAAACTCTGTCATTATGCAAAGATACAGTAAAGAGGTGAGATGGAATCAGTTTTCTGAGAGGCAAACGAGAAGCTGGAGGGACTGATCAGGATTATTGCACTGCTGTAAAAAAACGTCTCTGAGTCTGCTGCTGCGTGGCTTCTGGACTCCGTGGCTGCAACCTGAGGGCCAGCAGCTCCAACACCCAGTGTCCAGGGTCTGTGCCGGTCCTCAGAGAGCTGCCCCCTCCAGGGAGGCCCACGATCTTCTGGGAAGCACTGAGATGTTCTGGAACCACATTTCTAGAGTATCCCCCAGAACCCTGGATCATACTAAAGCTGAAAACCTAAAGACAATAAAAATCATGACAACTTTTTATAGCTAATATGCACTAATTGTCTTGAATATGTGATGGGATTGACAGATTGTTAAAGTAGAAGAAAAACAAATGGTGATGTGGTAAAAGCTTGGTGTACATATTACAGGGGTGGGGAGAAGTGTGAGCATCTGGGGAATAACCCCCTCCTCAGACATACTTTCACATCGATGCGTTACCGGTTACATAAAGAAACGTCTTATTAATGTGCAACAAGTTATAGATTTTCTTCCAATGTTACTTACATATTTATAAGATGTATGCCATTATATTTACATATAGGCAACAATACTAATACCAATAAAAGCTGCAACAATAACATTGATTATAGTTGTTTATTAATGATATCGATGTACAATCCCCTTTTTATACCTTGATTTAAACTGTTTAATGTCTGGACCTTGTTGGAGATCCTTGTTCAGCCCGGTCCAAAGCATCTGCCCACACACAGACATGCAGAAAGTCAGTAGTTTTAACTATGCCAGTTTATAGACCATCTATGTCAGTGGATTTTAATAATTTGGATTGTGTAGATAGTGGGTCAATGTGTTTTAGCTAGCCAGCATTGTAAATTATTCCTATTGTTTTTTTTTTTACGTTGGATTAATAACCTTATTCCAGTTCGGTACTCGTTTCGCCAAACCTCAGCACGGTGACAAAAAGAGGCTAAAACCACAGGATGTGAAGTACTCTGTCTTCTGATACGTGTTTGGCTTTGTGGGGAAAAAAATACATTTATTGATTGCTAGTTTCATTTATTTTCATGTACCAGATCAATATTCCCCTCGTTTGTCTCTGTTTATCTGTACAAATGTGTCTTCATATACAGGGGTTGGACAATGAAACTGCAACAGTCTGGGTGGTACGCTTCTTTGGGGCTTCTCCACACCGTAACTCTCCCAGATGTGGGGAAAACAGTAAAGGTGGACTTATCAGAGAACAATACATGTTTCAAATTGTCCACAGCCCAAGATTTGCACTCCTTGCACCATTGAAACAGACGTTTGGCATTGGCACAAGTCACCAAAGGTTTGGCTATAGCAGCCCGGCCGTGGATATTGACCCTGTGGAGCTCCCGACGGACAGTTTTGGTGGAAACAGAAGAAACAGAGTTGAGGTGAACATTTAATTCTGCCGTGATTTGGGCAGCCGTGGTTTTATGTTTTTTGGATACAATCCGGGTTAGCACCCGAACATCCCTTTCAGACAGCTTCCTCTTGCGTCCACAGTTAATCCTGTTGGATGTGGTTCGTCTTTCTCGGTGGTATGCTGACATTACCCTGGATACCTTGGCTTGTGATACATCACAAAGACTTGCTGTCTTAGTCACAGATGCGCCAGCAAGACGTGCACCAACAATTTGTCCTCTTTTAAACTCTGGTATGTCACCCATAATGTTGTGTGCATTGCAATATTTTGAGCAAAACTGTTCTCTTACCCTGCTAATTGGACCTTCACACTCTGCTCTTATTGGTTCAATGTGCAATTAATGAAGGTTGGCCACCAGGCTGGTCCAATTTAACCATGAAACCTCCCACACTAAAATGAGAGGTGTTTCAGTTTCATTGTCCAACCCCTGTAGATGTTTTCCCCATTTGGGGAATTTACATAATTTATTAAATGTGCAGTATTATAGCCTTTATATACATATTTACAAAGGATGGCAACACGTGTGAGGGAGGCAGTCTGTGCCTCCAGGTCAGATTTGACTCTTTCAGGTTTATAACAATATTTAGATGCATATTATCTGCAAAAAAAGAGAGAAGTTAATCAGTGACTGTCAAGGCAAAGTCCTCATGGAGTTGAAGCTAAAACAGCAGGTTTCCAGCCACAGGTGGAGGAGGTCACAGGTGTTCTTCGTCACAGGGTTGAAGTTTTGTTTGAATCAGCAGCCATGGAGGTTCACAGGCCATTTGAATCAGTCGCTCATTAAGATTTAATGTTGACCTGAACAAACAAATGTCAGCCGCTTCTGGGAACCACCATTTATAACTGCAGCCTGTTTCTCCTTTAAAGAAACTTTAATATTCAAGTAAAGACCCTTCCTTTTGTTTAAGGACCAGCAGGTGGTCAGAGACGGCCATATCTATTCTTACTTTAAAACTTTGCCCATAACATTTTCTTTCTCACAAACAACTTGTTCATAAGTTTATATACAACAAAGATGCTTTATTCTTAGTTTAATGTTGTTGTTCTTGTTCAGGTCAGATGTGAGGCAGCAGGGAAACAACCAAAAACATGCAGGACAACGTGTCCAGAAGACCAGCGCTATAAAAAAATAAAATCTTTTTCATTTTAAATATTCCCAGATTTTGCCTTAAACATATGTCCAAGGTTATCTCTGTCCATGGTTAAAGAAAACTTATTTGTCTATATCTGGGGTTGAATTTCTTATTCTAATTATATAAAAAGATTTGGCATTTTAACCTACATCTGTTTCTACAAAATTTAAAAAATGATTATATACAGAAATAGGTTCTTTCTTTCACTAATTTCAATACAACCAGTCAATAATCTTTATGGGAAGAAAAGTCTAGATAAAAAAAAAAACTGCTTAAAGCTTTTCAGATGACTTCAGAGACTTTGGATATGTTTTTTTCTAAAAAAGACAGTCAGCTTTTGTATTGTTATTTTAGGATAAATGATGTAGCAAATATGATTCTGTTCTATAAGACGACTTAAACCAACATATGCAAAGGTAATGATGAAAGGACTGGACTCAAAACAAACAAGCAGTGATTTATGGGAAAAAGATGACATTTCTGCTTTTTTATCTCCCTCAAGTAAAACAGGAAAATTTGCCTTTTGTCATTCAGCATTCATGCAAAGCAACTGCAACGTTGATTTTAACGGCTGGAATCAATTAACAATGTTAGTCAACATTCGGCCGGCGCTCCGGCTGCCAGAGAACACCGACGCTTTAGAGAGGGACGCTGAAAACGACAATCCTTAACGACAAGACAAGGGTACGGTATTCATTTATTCAATTCAATTAAATTTTATTTATATAGCACCAATTCATGAAACATGTCATCTCAAGGCACCTTTCAAAGTCAAAATCAATCATATTATTATATTATTTCCTATATAAGGGAACCAGTTGATTGCTTCAAAAGTCCCGACAAGCAGCATTCACTCCTGGAGAAGCATAGAGCTACAGGAAGAGTCGTCTGCATTGTCCATGGCTTTGCAGCAATCCCCCATACTGAGCAAGCATGAAGCGACAGTGGAAAGAAAAACTCCCCATTAACGGGAAGGAAAAACCTCCAGCAGAACTGGGCTCAGTGTAAATGGTCCTCTGCCTCAACCCACTGGGGGTTAGAAAAGAATTTCTAGATCAGATTATTTGCTTTTGGTTCAGTCGAGGTCAACATAGCCTGCAATGATGTCAGATCTGTTTTAAGTCATTTTTTCTGCATTAGAAGACTGTAAATAGGGGTCAGATGCTCAATAAACAATCAATATCAAGTTCCTTCGGTGGCCAAAGTCAGAAGTCAGTTTACTTATTGATGTTTATTTTCTACCTGTTGATTTACTATGTCATTTACTTCTGCCACTCAGAAGTTGTAATGATACCATTAATTTATATTTACTGTAATAATGATTATTATTATCATCATAATTATCTTTTTTTTTACCATAATGTTATTGTTGCTTTAACATAACTTTGGCAAATATGTTTAGCTTTATTGTGGCATTGTTCAAAAGACCAGATTTAAAAAAATAAAAATGATCACTAAGGAACAGGAAACCAACATTACAGGACTACAGCTAGGTTTCAGGCAAAAACATTTTTTTTGGGGGGGGGTGGGGGGGGGGGGGTACTGTCAATTTACCAAACATTGACCCTTTAAAATGAACATTAGGTATGGATAAAAAGCGTTTACAGTGTAGGTTAGGTTTATTATATGCTTCAACAGCAGGAAAGATGTTCATTCTTGCTCATTCCATAACCTAAGCATGACAGCCCAGTTGGGATTAGTTCAGTCAGATAAAGGAAGGGCTATCCTGACTGTCCTTAACAAAGATTTTGCTCCAGACCTTTTACCCTCAGATCTTCTTTTGATTTTCTTTCTTCACGAGAGGTTTTCAGATTGAATAAACCGTCCTCTTTTAAACCTTTTCAGGTGTCCATCTAAACGTCACAGAACAAGAATGTCCACTAACTCCTCTGCCTTTGACCCGTGGATCGTCTCACCCAATTCCCGCTGCGCAAACATCACGGCCAGTTTTTCAATCGCCTACGCCTTCACTGGGACCAGACTCCTCCTCATCCTTCCTAGCTCCATCTTCGTCCTCTATCTGGGGCACCAACAGTGGCGACGGCAGCGCTCCATTAAACCACAGAGCCACTTCGACGTGTTCACCTACCACCATGCCATGATTCAGCTGATCTGGACGTTGGGCAACATTTTGTTCTACGGCACCTTACCTCTACCAGCTGTAAGCTTAGCCGGATTGTACTTTATGAACATCATGTTTGCTGGAGAGATTGTCATCCATGTTCTTACCTGTTTGGATCGCTACCTGGCTGTAGTTCATCCAGTCACTTACAAGAAACAACGAAACACTCATGGTGTAACAATCAGAAACCTTTCCCTTTTATTCACTTGGCTCTTCTGCTTTCTGTGGAGCCATTTGACAAATTTATACTACCCTAAAATACCCGTCATCCAATTCTTCTGTTTTCTGGTCTTCTGCCTGGTCATAGTCTCCTTCTGCTGCTTCTCTGTTCTTCATGCTCTAGTTCGTTCTGGGCCCGGGTCAAAGAACGGGGATAAAAAGCATGTTGACCAGATGAAACAGCGGGCTTTCTACACTGTTTTGGCCATCAGCGCTGTGCTGTTCTTGTGGTTTTTGGGGTTACTCATTGGCACTTCACTAAGGGAGTCAAACTCCTTCAGCACCAGATTCAGCTGTCTGGTGCATAAGTCGATGATATGGCTTAGTCTACCCAGCAGTTTGCTGCTGCAGGTGCTTTATTTGCACAAGAAGAGTAAAATGCAACTATCATAACTGAATGAGAACTTGTTGAGGTGTATTTTTAATTGTTCTGATGTGTTAAAAGTGATTTGCTGACTCTTAAATCATTGCTATAAATATGTATGAAAAAAAAATAATTTGATTTAAATGAACCACAATCAAATATTAATAAAGTCAATCGGGGACTGCGTGATTGTAATGAAGGATTTAGATTACCGAGGAATGTGATGCCATTTGCATGGTGGAAGCCATAGATTGAACCTTCAATGATACATGCTGAATAGTTAACGGTGTCTAAGATGGGGTCCCCTTTTAGTCCAAAGTTAAAATGTTAAAAATCAATTCCAATTCATAACATTTCTAACTAATATGGCATTTTATAGGGGAAATGTTACATTGAAAAGTTAGTCCTTCCTTGCTAAGGCCCAACCTGATAATCCAATGGTGGCATTGTGCATGCATGGTACATATTGAAACTGTTTAAATGTGCAAAATTTTGAAATATTATCTACAGCAGCAGTCAAAGACAGTGAAAGCATAATTTACACGTCTACACAATTCAAACACTTAATAAACATGTCATCAATATTTAAATAAAAACAACAAATCTATTAAATATTCAATAATATTTACTTTATGATCTCTTTTCTTTTTATCGTTTATTTGTGAAAAGCCGATTCCAGTTAGATGTTGTGGTCTCTGATGTAAGTTTTGGAAACATTTTGAAATACTATTAAATGAGTTGACTACACTTTCAATAGGTATATTGATGTTTTTTTTATAAGTCCAAAAGAAAAAAGCCTGTGGATTTGTAGAAATCCATCACACAACCTATGGGTGCATATTGAACAATGCCTGTGTGGTGAAATCTGTAAGTCAGATATTCCATTTATCAGGACTATATTTAAACAATATATATGCTTTAGAAGCAGCAGAATCAGTATGTTTCTCGAAACAAGTCTTCATCTCTCTGACGCAGGAGAACACCCATCTAGAATGATGTTAGGTTGTCCATACAGATGTTGCAAAGCGTTAAGCGCTTAAGAACTGGAAATCAACATCAATATTTTGAAGAATAAGAGCAGTTTAAAATTGTTCAAAAGAGATGGTTTGAAAGGGAAAGGAAACCATGTTAAGAGAGAAAAATCAACTTTAAACAGAGGAAGGGGCCTTAGGTTCTGTTATGGAAATATATAATCACTTATATGATAATAGTGTATTTTAAAGTAATACAGATATCAACTTTAACCCAGTAACCTAAAAGATGAGAATGTGTGCAGAACAAAAGGTGGATTTAGACTTCAGCAAGCGTGTACCAGCCACAAGATGGAACAGGAGATATATGAAAGCCTTGTGAGCAGATAACTCTCTTAAAGTTCTTTTCTCAAGGTTTTAATGTTGTTTCAGTTGACTCCCAGGAACCGAGCTAGGGTAATAGATTACATCTAACGGTCAAGGGTCAGGAAACAGATGTTTTCAGCAGACTCAATGTCTGCACTTATACTGTGAGGAAACTCAGGAAAAGGTTGGTCCGGCCCCCTTCTAGAGCCACCCGTAGGTTAAAAGCATTATACAAACATATGAAGCGCTGAGACACACTTATGACACGGGCAGAGAAGGTTAAGGTATCCGTGGCTGTGATAAAACTTGTAAGTGTCTCCCACTTTGGAATTCCAAATTGTAATAAATATATGTTAAACTGTTTTTGCCTCTGAATTTACTGTCTCTTCTCTTGTGGCCAAATTATCGACCGGGTGAAACGAGATTGGGCCGTTAGGTGAACAGGCCCCACATGAGTCTCGTCAGTTCCAACTTTCTAATACTTACAATGCAGCAATAGGTTTGATTTCTTTAAATTATCACCTCAATCATCACCTCCATACGGGTGATCAAAATATCGCTTCTGTAAGCCATGCCAATAACGACCCTAACGACTCCCCATTGCAGAGGCACGGACCAGTTTTGGTTAAATTTGCAAGCCCACAATGACCTTAACGACTCCCCATTACTAAGGGGTTGGACCTATTTCGGTTAAATTTGCATGTTATCTCAGTCATTACAAGGCCTTTGTTGGGGAGTAGTATAAAGCTTGGAACTCCACACTACTCCAGACATTTTGAATTGAGAAAGCTTCCTGGATAGCAAGCGAAATGTCTTCAAACTTTGGAAAAAAAATTCCAGTTCGTCCGTCCGTCCTCTTCCGCTTCTCCGGGGTCGGGTCGCGGGGGTAGCAGCTTCAGTAGGGAGGCCCAGACGTCCCTCTCCCCTGAGTCCTCCCCGGATGACTGAGATCCTCACCCCGATGGGAATCGAAAACCGGTTCCAGTTCTGAACCGGTTCCGCGTGTTCCAACTGCCTTGGCACCTTTTGGCAGCTCGCTTAACATTTCTCTTATTGATTCCAGGCAGCACCAGAGCCGGGCAGCGCGA
Organism: Fundulus heteroclitus; assembly: GCF_011125445.2. Taxonomy (NCBI): domain Eukaryota; kingdom Metazoa; phylum Chordata; class Actinopteri; order Cyprinodontiformes; family Fundulidae; genus Fundulus; species Fundulus heteroclitus. The sequence continues at coordinate 642,667 of NW_023397154.1, forward strand.
CTTACGTCACCTTGTTTTACGTGGAAGTTACGCACACGGCATTCAGTAAGCAAGTACGATGTGACCTGGCGTAAGTCTAGAAAAGCAAAACAAAAAAAATGGCGCCCCATCTGGTAAGGCCATTAAAAGTTTGGTCAACAAGGAAAATCAGTGGATCATTAGCTATACCTAAAACTAATATGTCCGTGGTGATTTAATGAATTTAGCAATAATCAATAAGAAAATAAAAGCACAAATTGTCGTCTTAATCACTGTGTATGGGGGCGGCCATTATTGCCCGACATCACATCATGTGACGTAATGTCGCGCTAAGGCACTGCGCTCTACAACCATTGAAATTCAGGAGAGCTATTGTTGAAGCAACAATGCCCACGTGCATGGCAGTTGGATGTTCCAATACATCGGGTAAAAGTGGAAAAAACGTTAGTATTTTCACCTTTCCGATTCATGATCCACCTTGGGCTGTTTTGTTGGATTGCCAACTTGAAGTGGGAGGATTTGCCATCGAACTTCTGACCAGGGAAAAAACACACTTTGTAGCCAACATTTCGAAGAAGAATGTCTTCAAGATGACATGAGAGCGAGACTTTTTGGTATGTTTTCTTTTTTATAACGTAGAATTTGTTTACCGACCAGAGGGGCGGAGTGATACGACACTTAGAAAGTATGCTCACTGTTGCGAAGCCCACTAATTTTGTGTGACTTTGGTCTTATTTTTTCTAAAGTACAACAAAATCGCTCCGTAGCAAATACTGTGACATAATTGTTAAATAAAATCTAGCAGTGAATAGAGGAAACTAAACAGCTTGAAAAACCATGGCCCAAACACAATTTAAAGCTATCTTTGCAGCACCTGGACAGACTTAATAAAAATGTTCTGCATTCTTAGAGACTCCAGATACAAACAAACAGACACACAGTCGATTCTCATAATGACAAAATAGCTCTTTATGCTAAAAAGACAATAAATAAATAAAACTGAAACCATCTTTTTAAAGTATTTTACCAAGTGGTTTTAAAATGTTCAATAGTGTAAAACTGACCAACCAGGAGTGAATTATATGTATTTCAAAATTTGAGCCATGAATGAGAAGACTCAGAATGAGATACAGACTTCGGTTTCCTAAGACCAGTGTTGTGTAAACCAAGAGAAAAGAACAGAAAGGATGTAAATGGAGAAAGCTACAAAACTAAGGGTTGAAAAGAAGAACAATGGCAAAAACAGTTCTGGCGTATCAAACGTTTACGTCACATGACTGATCAGCTGTTTCTGCTGCCGGTCTGGAAGCAACTGCCAGAATCAGAAATATTTTATTTATCCCAGAGAAAAATTACTGAGTAAGAGTGTGTAATTACAAGTAGCCTAAGTGTGAACCGACAAAGGGACGCCAGTATTTCTAAATCTCATCCGTAAAAAAGAAAGAAAACAACAAAGTCGACACATTCATTAAAGCCTCGCTCCATCACTGATCAATGGTCCATGCTAGTTAGCAACAGCTACTTCCTGTTTATTACAGCCAACTTTGACGTATGACGACACTACGCTGTGCGTGTCCTAGTTAATTTACCACAACCCAGTAAATGGAAAAGTGTCTGATGTGTACTTTCTTATCTTAAAAGTTTGCTTAAAAATTCGCACGAGAATTGAACATTAGTAAATATTAAAATCCAGGATATACCAAGTGATCGGACTGCCCTTTCTGAAGTGCTGACACCACAAGAAGACCCAACATGGCAGAAAGAAAGAAATGCGATGGTGTTTACATTACTTGGGTCTGAATAGATGTCAAAACATTTTCAAATAAACTGAGCTAAACTCTAGTGGCCTCCTGATTTTCCAATGTAAAATATTGTTGCCTAACATACTATGATCTTTAGAAACTGATGACACTATGTGAAAGCTCCAAGTTTCAGCTGTTTGATGTAATTCTCCGTTGCATTTGTTAGGTAGAAATATCAGATGTTTTACAATTCTGGCTTTCTATGCGCCAATGTGTTGACATTCGTTCATGAATTTTGTAAGCTGTTTAAAGACGGAAACCAAAAATTTCAAAATGTTAGCCACAAACTTTGTAGAGGCTGCTGCATTTGTTTTGTTCAGCAGAAACATAAACGGAAGATTATGGGTGATACAGAGTATTACTGTGGACTAATTTGAGACGTTTTGAAATGAGCAACAAGAAAGAGTTTTACTGCAAAATTAACCAAAATCAGCACCGCTTGTCAACTAACGATGGAAGTTATTTCCCTATAAACAATCAATCCTCTCCATCAACAAGGTCTTAGTCGCGTTTTTCTCCTTTCAAACCTAGAGGTATGGTACGGAACTACTTCAGTTCAGAGTGTAGCCCGTGTTTACTTCCTGGTTCCTGAGCCAATCAGATGAGAGTTCAAAGGGTTCCCAAAACAGAGCGCAGCATTTCGTAGTTTATCTTGGCAAAACAGCGGCAGCCTGAAAACATGGAAGCCAAAAAAATAAGCGGAACAGAATACATAATCTTCCAATGCAGTACAATATCCCTATCATGTGTAAGTAAAAATGTAATGGGGTTTTCATTGCAGCAATTGACCACTGAGGAAACAGCAGGCTTTAGTGCATGTGTTATTCCAATTTTCTCATTATTACTTATCGCTCCTTTAAGATGATGGGCTTTAAGATGATTAAGAGAGGGCGGGGTTCCCACCGGCCGAAAAAGGTGAAAGTTCTTATTTTACGTTTCCCCGTAAGTCAAACGAATCTGTGGAAGTTCTCCGTGCTTGAAGTGAGTCTCTCAAAGACTGCCACAAATCTTCCAGAGTGAGTGTGGGGGGGGGGGGGGGGGCTAAATGAGGTTTCCTTTAGAACTTGAAGTCGACTCTCAGAAAGAGAGAATCTTGGAGACAAGGGCAATAAATCGAGAATGCAGGAATCATATTTACAGATCACGTCCAGCCGGTCTGTAAATATCTTTTTAAAATTTTATGACAAGAAACGAGGATTTGAAAAGTACACCCAGACCACCCTTACTCATACTAAAATATCCTGTAATATGACACACCCTTTGTATTTTGTCAATAACATTGTGTAATTACTTGAAAATAATCTTTTGTATATAGAAAGGAAACAACAGTAAAAATTAAAATATCTCCCTAACTTTTGATTTTGAAAAAAACTAGATATGTTTGTGAGTCCTGCTTTATAAATATTTTACGTCTCATGGCACAGGGACAGTAAATCAAGAGCTTATCAGAAACATGCAAAAAAGCCATCGTCCGTCATTGTGACACTGGTATAGAAACAAACCTTACATGTAGATTAGACAACAACATTTGCCTGAGACTGAAGACTGGAGAAGACGGCAAGGACCAAAGCCGGCTGGTGAGGTGTGTTTTTCAGTTTAGATGTGATAAAAAAATGTCTTTGGCTTTTGTTTCTGCTCATGTCACAGCAGTCATTGTAAATTATTGTAGTAGTGGTTGGTAAAAAATTCTTAAGTGCTGTTGCTGTGTTGATGGTATGATACTGAAGGTTTAGAGAGGCTGGGAGAAGATCCTCAGGGTCTGTTGTTTTCTTTGGGCCATCAGTCTGTGATGTTGATCAGGCTCATCAATTCAATTTCAATTCAGTTGTATGTATATAACGCCACTTCACAACACACGTCATCTCAAGGCTCTTTCCAAAGTCAGACTCCATCAGATCCTCCAGGTTGGTCAGAAAGTTTCCTCTCTAAGGAAACCCAGCAGGTTGCATCAAGTCTCTCCAAGCAGCATTCACTCCTCCTGAAAGAGCGTAGAGCCACAGTGGACAGTCGTCTGCATTGCTGATGGCTTTGCAGCAATCCCTCATACTGAGCATGCATGAAGCGACAGTGGAGAGGAAAACTCCCCTTTAACAGGGAGGGAAACCTCCAGCACAACTAGCCTCACCGCGTTAATGGTGTCTGCTCAGGATAAAGTAAAACAAACTCCATCTGTCCAAGTCATTAGAACCACGCTTCACTTCAGGTCCAGCTGCAGGTCTTCCTGGGTTCCTCTCTAGCAGTGCTGAACGTCTTTAATCTAAATTACCAACTACTAAACATAGTTTTATAGTTTTTTTCTATTCATGTTATTAAAGTTTCGCTTTTTATTTTATTTTTTAATTTTTTTATTATTTAGTAGCAGTACTGCAATATAAAAAAATATGTGAGAAATCTGCATGTTTAATCAAATAATTTCAAATCATTTATGCATGTCATGCTTCTGGGCCCCTACTTTTCCAGCATGAAATTGAACGTCCCACCCTGGGGCAAGGCTCTAACCAGAGAACTCTGCCTTTGACCCATTATACGGACTACTCTGCTTCCAGACCTTTCCCCCTTTTTTTACTATTTATTATTATTTTCTACTCGTCCTTAACACGATCGACCAACTAAAATGAAAGGCCTCACATCTGATGGTCGGCTTTTTGGTATAATGGTCGGGGTCCCCACTTATCAAAGCTACGAACGTCTTCGCAACAGTCAAGGACTTAAGCATCCCTGCCGCTTTCATCCACAACAGAAGTGGACAGCCTCTTGCACAAACCCAAGACAAGAGGACTTTAATGGACCAGCTGCAAACTGCTCAGCCGGTCACCTGTTCTCCAGGTGAAAATCATTCTGCCCCTCCTCCTCCCAGCATGAGAGTCCGCATTTCAGCTGAAAACGTATTTTAATTGAATTTAATTAAATTTAATGTTAAAACCTTAGTCACCGTTCTGTATTGCGAATCCTGTTTTATTTGCCTTAAGGATATAGATATAATTAATTATTTCTACCCGCTTTTACTTATAACTACCTTTTAGGTTTACAGTTTTAAATTTTGAAATTTCTTGAGGTACTCTTTAAATGGGGTTTAAATTTTAAAAGCTTGCAAGCATTTTTGAGCAATTGCGTTTGTTTTTTTTAAAAGAGCTGGAAAATAATCCCCTTACCGTCTCATGAAAGAAAGGTTCCGATCTTCGCGCCGACACCCAGAGACGCTCCGAGACCAGGAGCTCCTCCACATCCC